>NC_057811.1:340404703-340410056 GCF_018294505.1 Triticum aestivum | reverse complement strand
GCACGCCCAGGTGGGTTGTGCCCACCTGGGCGTGCTAGGGAGCCCAGGCGCGCCCTGGTGGGTTGTGCTCACCCAGGCCCACCTCCGGTCACTACAAGAATCAGGCACTTTGCCGTCTGCCATGGCTGATGGCAAAGGCATGCCTGGCTGATGGCAAAGGCCTTTGTCATCCGCCAGCAGACGGCAACAGGTCCGACTGAATAGGCTATTGCAAAGCGGACGACAAAGATGGAACGCTCTTTGTCGTCCGCCAGCAGACGGCAAAGAGCCTGGACGGCACAAGTGCCAGGTTAGGTCCATTAGGGGGTTAACGGCGTGCTTTGCCGTCCGCCAGCAGACGGCAAAGACCATTGCACCTTTGCCGTCCGCCAGCAGACGGCAAAGTAGCGAAATAGGCCAGCCCCCAGGTGCTGCCACGTGTCATGCTATGCCGTCCGCTGGCAAATGGAAAAGGTGCAACGTTCTTTGCCGTCTGCCAGCAGACGGCAAAGTAACCAAATAGGCCAGCCAGTGCCCCAGGTTGCACAGGTAGCTGCCACGTGGAGCTTTGTCGTCTGCTGGCTGATGGCAAAGCTCTTTGCCGTCTACCAGCAGATGGCAAAGCTCTTTGCCGTCTGCCAGCAGACGGCAAAGAGCCTGTATAGCCCCTGCTTTTTCTTATATTCATTCAATTTCAACACACAAGTTTGAACACATAAATTTCACAGCTGACATATGACATATCCAACACACAAGTTTCATCATACATACATAACCAACACCTAGTTCCATCCATACATAACCAACACATAGTTTCATCACATTGTTCATCCAACACCTATCCATCCATCCATATAACTAGTTCCACATTGTTCAGCGATACAAAACAAAAGCAGAAAGGGAACACTCCATCCATGCAAGCTTCCGTGAAGTAAATGAAATCTGCAAAATGGGAAACAAGAAAGTTAGAAGAAGAAAACTAGAAGAAGAAGAAGAAGAAGAAGAAGAATTAGAAGAAGAAGAAGAAGGAAGAAGAAGAAGAAGAAGAATGAGAAGGTTTTTACCCTTTTCCTTCTCATTCTTCTTATTTTATTCTTTCTTTTTCTTCTCTTTCTTCTTCTATTCTTTCTTTTTCTCCTCTTCCTTGTTTTTCTTCTTCTTATTCCTTATTGTGTCATTTTAGAGCTTACATAGGTAATTATGCCATTTTTTAGCTAACTAAGCTTATTATGTCAATTTGGAGGAAATTAAGGTAAGTATAGGTCATTTTTGTGCTAACATAAGTAATTATGCCATTTTTTAGCTAACGCAGGTAAAATGGATCATTTTGGAGCTAACCTAGCTAAAATGGATCATATTGGAGCTAACGTATGTAAAATGGATCATATTGGAACTAACCTAGGTAAACTTGCTCATTTTGGAGCTAACCTAGGTAAAATGGATCATATTGGAGCAAACCTAGGTAAAATGGGTCATTTTGGAGCTAACTTAACTAATTGTGCCATTTTTGAGTTAACTAAGCATATTATGCCATTTTTGACATAAGTAAGCTAAGTATAGGTCTTTATTTAGCTAACCTAGGTAACTAAGCATACTAGAGCTAATTTAGTTAAGTATAGATCATTTTGGAGCTAAGTAAGCTAATTATGTCATTTTGTAGGAAGATTGGCTAAGTCTAGGTCATTATGGTAACCATTTTGGAGGAAATAAAGCTAAGTCTAGGTATTTATGCATTTGGTAGGCAAAACACTAGAGAAAACTTACCGTCATCACGGGGGTGAAGGGCCGGTCGGGTTTACGCCAGTGTCAGACGGAGAAGGACCGGTCGGGGTCGGGGTTGCGCCAGTGCGAGACGGAGAAGGATCGGTCAATGCTTGTCGAGAGGCATGCTGCACCAAAGATCATTTGCAATGTCTCGTTAGCATGATGCAACTGAAATGTGAATACTAGTAACTAATGACCATTCAAATGAAACTCACCGTGTCCGCTATACCAATTTGAGGCATCGGCGGAGGGGTCTGACCATTTTTCTCGCACACAGACTGCACATTTTGATTTCACGAGTCAGTCATATTAGTTAGTAATGAAACTAACATTACATGCATGATTGGCTAATAAGCAGGAGAAACTTACCACGAAGAGCTCGTATAGGGCCCGATGAGACGCGTCGTTTCGATTCCTCTCCTCCTCCAGCATCCTAGCCGTCCTCTGCTCCAGCTCGGTCTCCCTCTCCTTGGCCTTCCTGTTTGCCTCTGCCAGAAGCTCCTGGGCCCTAGCCTCGATGGCGAGGTCCACTGGCCGTGGTCGAGGCGGTATCTCAGGAAGAAACCTCGTGTGGCGCTTCTTGATCTCCGGGAGACTGCTAGGACAACGTATCAGTCCATCCCCAATGGCTACCGAGCCATGTTTCCTCCCATCACCAGATAACATCACGAGCTTTGTATCAAAAGGACTCTGGCTCGGGTTGAAGTCATCCCCTTTCGTCGCCTTCCCAAAGTCTCTGTACCTCACGAGCTTGTTGTGGGAGGAGATGTTGGTGAAGCTCTCTGGATGATCGAGGTCATCCTCAGAGAATGCCTTGGCCTTCTTGAACGGGGCCATATGGGCCATGGCGTAGAGGTCGTACAGCGGTGGCACTTCTTGTTGTGTTTCGCCTAAAAGAGAGGAACAACATATTAGTTAAGGGCTGAAGCTAGCATGAAGAATGAAATTGCATGAATCGTTAAGGGCTGAAACCACATACCCAGTGATCCCCGTACTCAGACAGGTTGGAGCTCCCTTGATGGTGTGGCACACCTCGCATTTGGGAACGCTTATCCCTGGCCTTGTTGTGTTTGGCTAGCCATTGGGGAGAGCACCACTCATCCTCCAACGCCTCCCAACAGTCCATCATATCCGCACGCCATCTCGGGGGCACCTAAGTTTGGCAAAGAGAAATTTCAGTGCTACGCCTATGAATGAAATCAAGGAAACTAGGTACAAGGCCTTAAGAATAGGTAATTACCTTCATGTACTTCTTACTCAGATACTTGCGGCGGCACTTCTTCTTGGCCCTCCCAATGTTAGTCGAGGCGTAGTAGTCTCGAACAGCCTGCACCCTAGCCTCGTGCTGTAAGTTCTGAAGTAGGCGCTTGCACTCGGCTTCGAGAACCCTAGCCGCCTCCGCCTCTTATTCTGCAGCAACCCTGTAGAAGGTCTGCAATCGAAAAAGACAACACTGATTAGTACAATCACTAGGTAATGTTGATTTTTAATTATGTAAAAGAGAAATTACCCAAAACCACCGCCTCACAATGTCGGCCACCGTCTCGCACACGACACCGTCGACCCTCTCCTCTGGCGGGGCCGGGGCAGCCACGTACAGCTCCCAGCTCATTGCTAGATGTGGAGCCTAACCCTCACCGGGCAACATGACCCACCCCGGGAAGTGCTGCCGGCAAATCACACCAAGGACCTGGTTGGGCCTGCGGACACCATCGGGGTGTATCCAACCCCTGCAGTGTGACAAGGCCAACACATTAGATATTAATTTGAAGAAACATGAAGGACAAAGGTTAAAACAGACTAAATTCACTTACTTCTCCCCGTTAGGCTGAATCAACCACCTCTGATCGCGGGTCGCCGGCACGGCCGGGAGCTTCGTACCACCACGTTGGTAGACCTTCTTGCCCTGCTCAACCAGCTCGCCATCGCTAAAACTATCGTCAGACCAGGTCTCCTTGCCATCAGCATGGCCACTAGTCTCCGGAGTCACCTGGGACGAAGACTCTGGGACCGGAGTCTCGTGGGACAAAGACTCAGGGACCGGAGTCTCGTGGGACGAAGACTCTGGGGCCCGAGTCTCCTAGGATGAAGGCTCGGCGACACGAGGCTCGTCAGCTCGAGGCTCATGGACCGGAGTCCGAGACGGGTCCAAGTCTGACGGCTCCACCTGATACGGAGCACTCCAGTGGTCCGGAGAATCAGCTGCGAGGGCGGCGAGGAAGGCACAACATCCTTCCTACCTCTCCCGCCGCCACGTCCACCTCTAGATGCACCCCTCTTCGTCTTCCCCCGACTTCTCCCAGCCAAAGAAGAAGGGCCCGCCGGTGTCCCCATGCTTTCTACGAGCGCTCTCCGAAGCTGCTGGGGTGGAATATAGCCACCCCTCCCAGCACGCGCCGAGGAAGAAGGAGGCTCGGAGCGCTCTCGACCCGCGCCCACCATCTGTCAACACCTGCAATGACAGAGAGTAAACGAAATAAGTGCAACATAAACATAATAAAAAAATTGGTGGGTGAAAACAACACCAAAACCCCTTTTTTGACATTTCAAGCTTTTGGAATATTTACATAGGAAATATTCTCTATAAATTCCAAGAAAATTCTAGCATGTAAAAAATGCCATATTTGGTTATCTTGCAGAGTATCATCTCTTGGAGAACAAAATGACATCACCAAAACCCCTCAAACTAATTAACCTAACTAACCTAGAAACTAACCTAACTAACCTAGTCTAAAGATAACTAACCTAACTAACCTAACTAACACCTTCTACTTATTCTAAAGATAACTAACCTAACCTAACTAACCTAGAAACTAACCTAACCTAGTCTAAAGATAACTAACCTAACCTAACTAACCTAGAAACTAACCTAGCTACCTAAACTAAACTAAATTAACCTTCTTCCTCTTGTCTTCTTTTTCTTCTTCATTTTCCTTATTTTCCTTTTTCCTCTTCACTTCTACTTTTTCTTCTTTTCTTCTTAACATAAAAAACTAACCTAAAATCTAACCTACAATCTACTAACCTAAAAAAAGCAAACGTACAATCTACAATCTACTAACCTAAAGCAACTAAAAAAGAGGTACAGGGTTCTTTTTTAAATACAGAGAAAATACTATGGTTATGCCAATACCACAGTATTAAAAACACAGTTTTAGTGATAGACAAACGGCTCACAGTAAATAAAACCATGGTAATCTCAAAAATTGTAGTATTCTATAAATACTTAGAAAAAACTGAGCTATCAAACGGGGCCTAAATCAACTAACCTAATTAAAGCAACTAAATCTACTAACCTAAAGCAACTAAATCAACTAACCTAAAGCAACTAAATGTACTAACCTAAAGCAACTAAATGAACTAACCTAAATCAACTAACCTAAAGCAACTAAATGTACTAACCTAAAGCAACTAAATGAACTGACCTAAATCAACTAACCTAAAGCAACTAACCTAAAGCAACTAAATGTACTAACCTAAAGCAACTAAATCAACTAACATAAAGCAACTAAATCAACTAAAACAACAAGAAAAAAAGAGAAAAATAAAAGGGCAGAACCCTACCAGGGGGCGGAGCGGCGACGGGGGGCGGCTGGATGGAGAGGCGCCG
>NC_057811.1:340144347-340404314 GCF_018294505.1 Triticum aestivum | reverse complement strand
GAGAGACGGAGAGGAGAGAAAGAGGATGGCGCGTGCGCGGGCGCTGACCTTTTTTGATAGGTCAAATCTCTTTGCCGTCTGCTAGCAGACGGCAAAGAGCCTAGGTGGTGGGGTGGGGCCGGGGGGGACGGCCGTTAGGTGGGCCACTTTCTTTGCCGTCCGCTAGCGGATGGCAAAAAAGCTTTGCCGTCTGCTAGCGGACGGCAAAGAAAGTGGCCGTCAAGTTCTTCTCGTTAGTGGGCCACCCACCCTCTTTGTCGTCGGCTAGCTGACGGCAAAGCTTCTAAGCCATCAGCTAGCGGACGGCAAAGAGCAGGCTGACGGCAAACATGTTCTTTGCCGTCAGCTCATTCTTTACCGTTAGTTTTCTGTGAGCTTATGGCAAAGACGTTCTTTGTCGTCAGCTAGCGGACGGCAAAGAGCTGGCTGGCGGCAAAGATCCTGATTCCAGTAGTGGGTGCCCATCTTCTGGTATATAGGTCATTTTGACCTAGAAAAAATAGAGAGAGGACTTTTAGGACGGAGCGCCGCCGTCTCGAGGCGGAACTTGGGCTGGAGCACTTTTGCCCTTCGGTGGAGCGATTCCACCGGGGGAACTTCCCTCCCGGGGGGGAATCATCGTCATCATCATCACCAACCACTCTCCCATCTTGGGGAGGGCAATCTCCATCAACATCTTCAACAACACCATCTCATCTCAAACCCTAGTTCATCTCTTGTGTTCAATCTTGTTACCGGAACTATAGATTGGTGCTTGTGGGTGACTAGTAATGTTGATTACATCTTGTAGTTGATTACTATATGGTTTATTTGGTGGAAGATTATATGTTCAGATCCAATATGCTATTTAATACCCCTCTGATCTTGAGCATGATTATCATTTGTGAGTAGTTACTTTTGCTCTTGAGGTCACGGGAGAAATCATGTTGCAAGTAATCATGTGAACTTGATATGTGTTCGATATTTTGATAGTATGTATGTTGTGATTACCTTAGTGGTGTCATGTGAACATCGACTACATGACACTTCACCATATTTGGGCCTAAGGGAATGCATTGTGGAGTAGCAATTAGATGGTGGGTTGCGAGAGTGACAGAAGCTTAAACCCCAGTTTATGCGCTATTCCGTAAGGGGCCGATTGGATCCAAAAGTTTAATGCTATGGTTAGAATTTATTCTTAATACTTTTCTCGTAGTTGCGGATGCTTGCGGGAGGGTTAATCATAAGTAGGAGGTTTGTTCAAGTAAGAACAGCACCTAAGCACCGGTCCACCCACATATCAAATTATCAAAGTACTGAACACGAATTAAACCAACATGATGAAAGTGACTAGATGAAATTCCCGTGTACCCTCAAGAACGCTTTGCTTATCATAAGAGACCGTTTTGGCCTGTCCTTTGCCTCAAAAGGATTGGGCTACCTTACTGCACTTTTTTTACCACTACCGTTACTTGCTCATTACAAATTACCTTGCTATCAAACTACTCTGCTACTTACAATTTCAGCACTTGCAGACATTACCTTATTGAAAACTACCTGTCATTTCCTTCTGCTCCTCGTTGGTTCGACACTCTTACTTATCTAAAAGAGCTACAATTGATCCCCTATACTTGTGGGTCATCATGGACTCATATGGCAAAACTGGGTTTAAGGATTTTGGATGCACTATTAGTAATCCCACTTAGTACAAGGGAAGGCTAGCAAATAGATTGACAAGCATCCAACCAAGAAACGAAAAATCACATAAGCGAGCATTAAGCATAACTAACACCGAATAATGCACCACAAGTAGGATGTAATTTCATTGCATAACTATTGACTTCCGTGCTTGCATAGGGAATCACAAACCTTAACACCAATATTCTTACTAAAGCATAATTACTCATCAACATGACTCCCATATTATATCATCATATCGCAAAACTATTACAAACAATCAAGGTTATTTTGTCGAATGATTTTCATGAATCCCTCTTGAATATCTATCACTTTGGGACTAATTTCATATGTTGCTTTTAATTGCCCAAACAAATCTAAGTGAAGAACATGAGCACAAAAATTTTCTTCTCTCAAAATAATATAAGTGAAGCATGAGAGAATTTCTTAAAAAATAATAAAGCACACTGTGCTCAAAAAGATATAAGTGAAGCACTAAAGGAATTCCATAGCTCAAAAAAATTAAGTGAAGTGTAAAGAGCAATTCTAACAAATCATAGCAGAATTTTGGCTCTCTCAAATAGGTGTGTCCAGCAAGGATAGATGACACAAACTAACAAACAAGCAAAGACTCATATCATATAAGACACTCCAAGCAAAACTCATGATACGTGACGAATAAAAATATAGCTCCAAGTAAAATACCGATGGTTGTTAGAAGAAAGAGGGGATGCCACCCGGGGGCATCCCCAAGCTTAGTTGCTTGCTTATCTTTGGATAATAACTTGGGGTGCCATGGGGCATCCCCAAGCTTAGGCTCTTCTTACTCCTTATTCCTTTATCCATCGTGATCTCACCCAAAACTTGAAAACTTCAATCACACAAAACTCAAGAAAACCTTCGTGAGATCCGTTAGTATTACAAAGCAAATCACTACTCTACGTACTGTTGCAAAACCATTCACATTTTATTTTTGCATTATATCTACTATATTCCAACTTTGCTATGGCTTATACCCCTGATAAAGTCCATAGATTCATTAAAATAGCACACAACGCAAAGAAAATAGAATCTGTCAAAAACAGAACATTCTATAGCAATCTGAAAACTTCGTATACTTATGTAACTCCAAAAAATCTGAAAATTAGGACGATGTAGGCAATTTGTATATAAATCTTTTGTAAAACATTCAGAAGCTTTCGTCACTTCTGTGATTTTTGAAAATTATTTTACTGGACGCAAAAGTTTATGTTTTCCAACAAGATCAAATCAACTATCACCAAACATGATCCCAAAGGCTTTGCTTGGCCCAAACACTAACTAAAACATAAAAAAACAATCATAACAAAGGCATAATTGTGCAAACACTCAAGAACAGAAAGAAAAAGGCAAAAATAAAATTTATTCATTGGGTTGCCTCCCAACAAGCGCTATCGTTTTACGCCCCTAGCTAGGCAAAAGCAAAGATTCAAGTATTGTCATCTTTATTTCTAGGTCCATAAGATGCCCTCATGATTGATTCATATGGTGGCTTAATTCTTGTTCTAGGGAAGTGTTCCATACCCTTCCTCAAGGGAAATTGAAATTTAATATCGCCTCTTTCATATCAATCACTACACCAATAGTACGTAAAATAGAATACGGCGGGTAAACAAATTACTGTTGGGCAATTGGTAGAACTTCAAATAATTATGATGATATCCAGGCAATGATCATTATATATGCATCACGTCCAAGATTAGTAGACCGACTTCTGCCTACATCTACTACTATTACTCCACACATCGACCGCTATCCAGCATGCATCTAGTGTATTAAGTTCATGAAAAAATGGAGTAATGCAATAAGAACAATGACATGATGTAGACAAGATCTATTCATGCAGGAATAGACCCCATCTTGTTATCCTTAATAGCAATGATCAATACGTGTCTTGCTGCCCCTTCTGTCACTGGAAAATAACACCGCATGACCGAACCCATCACAAAGCACCTCTTCCCATGGCAAGAAAAATCGATCTAGTTGGCCTAACTAAACCAAAGATTCGAAAAAGAAATATGAGGCTATAAGTAATCGTGCATATAAGAGATCAAAACTCAAATAACTTTCATGGATAAAATAGATCTGATCATAAACTCAAAGTTCATCGGATCCCAACAAACACACCGCAAAAAGAGTTACATCAAATAGATCTCCAAGAGACAATTGTATTGAGAATCAAAAGAGAGAGAGGAAGCTATCTAGCTACTGCCTACGGACACCTAGGTCTACAATGAACACTCACGCACCATCCGAGAGGCACCAATGAGGATGATGAACCCCTTCGTGATGGTGTCTAGATTGGATCTGGTGGTTCTGGAACTTGTGGCGGGTGGACTTGTGTTTCGTCGACTCCCCTAGGGTTTTTGGAATTTCAGGGTATTTATAGAGCGAAGAGGCGGTGAGGGAGGCCACCGAGGTGGGCACAACCCACCAGGGCGCGCATGGGCCCCCAGGCGCGCCCAGGTGGGTTGTGCTCCCGTCGGAGCCCCCTCTGGTACTTCTTGGCCCATCGTGTTCCTCTGGTCCAGAAAAATTCTCCAAAAAGTTTCGCTGCGTTTGGACTCCGTTTGGTATTGATTTTTTGCGAAGTAAAAAACAAGGAAAAACAGGAACTGGCACTGGGCACTCTGTCAATAGGTTAGTCCCAAAAAAATATAAAGTTGCTATAAAATAATTGTAAAACATCCAAAAATGATAATATAACACCATCGAACAAGCAAAAATTATAAATACGTTGGAGACGTATCAGGGAACAAGGTTTGGATGCTTCACCTTCCCAATGGTTTCCATCTCAGCTAGGAACCCACGGTCACCTGGAAGTTTTGGAACTGGCGGCCACTATGAAGGCGCTTGATTGCGACTCTCTGACCTTCAAGGAGTGCCGCCCTATAGACAATGCCCAAGCCATCATTGCCTATGATGTTGGTCAGCATTCAGGAGGGGGGAGTGGAGGACATTCTGGACTTCAAGGAGACTACTTTCACCCCGGTCCCTGAAGTATTTTTTCGTCGAGGCTTTCATATGCGCAAACCCTTGTTCTTGCACATGATCCCTACTTCAGAGTCAAGAGGGATTGTTGCAGACAACTCTCGTTCTCTCCTTTGCAGAAATGTATGGCTGCACTGAGGATGTTTGCATTAAGTACCGCCGCCGATACCGTTGGTGAGATGGATGGTCCAGATAGGGAAGAGCGCATGCCTTGATACCACTGTGAGTTTTGCCCATGACGTGCACATGCAACAACTTGATAATCTTGTGGAGTATATCTGGACCCACAAGAAAACCAAGGAATTTAATATTTTAATTGTCCACTTCAAATAAATTCTATTTTAAAACCATATATTTTTTGCTACGAACAAATGTTATTTACGTGTGATATTCATGTGTGTGATCGATACACATGGATTTGTATGTATTTGAGATTTTGATAAGAGACGTGTGGTCGTACAGGACATTTGAGGGCCGTCCAATGCTGTCCGGGGTTGTGTCCAGGCGCGTCCATGCACATTTAGAGGGTGGATTTGCTAGGTCCAGATCTAGGACATTTGAGGGCCGTCCAATGCTGTTCGGGGTTGTGTCCAGGCGCGTCCGCGCACATTTAGAGGGTGGATTTGCATGCTCTAACCGGCAGCATGCATACTGCATATCCACCCTGCTTGGCTGGATCGCCGGAGCCGGCGGTTCCCTTCTTCCATCGTGGAGTGGGGTTTCTGGACTGTGTGGAATGACGATCATGGAAGGCGTGCCACACAATGCTACAACTAGCGTATTCAGTCTAAGAGAAACATTTCAGTTCATATGCCCAATTTGGAAATCACAAGCTTATAGCAAGCACAAGCCGCATAAACTCAGGAGGGCAGGCCATATACATTGCGCGACCGCAAGAGCAAGAGCTGAAACCGAAAAGCGCGGCGCGCCCCCCGGACGGGGAGCAGGCTTCACCAAACCAGCTAAACACGAGAAACAAGAAATTATACCAACAACTTCGCCAAACCAGCTAAACACCACAAACAAGAAATGATAGACGAACGAGTTTTTCATGAAGTCAAGTTTGATTAAACATCCAAATCTTTGCACAATTTCCAGGGTACATGGAATGAGATGCATACATGTTCATATTTGGGTAATAATTAACTTAACTGGATGGCTCAGTTGCGCTCTCATGTGAGGTTCCTTTTGTACAAGGCAATGGAGTTTTCAATGGCCTCCGAACCACATAATGATAAGACGGAAAAGAAGAAGCAGATACGGGCACAGCAGCACCACAAATTTTGGATCATTTGGTGTGAAGACGCTCTAATGTACAATTGCAGACCAGGCAGTCAGTCTACGCCTCTTCCTGATAGGGCAAGTCTCATCTGCAAATTAGGAACGCCACGTTAGTTCACATGGACTCTGACAAAGACAGGATTTAATGTCTACAAAATGTATTAAAAATGAAGTCTAGAGGGTGATGTTGGAGCTCTCCAAGAGATAAAATGATGAATATGTAACAATAGCTCGACCAATTTGATTCCTGAATCAGGCCATTGTTTCAGGATTTTACTGACAGTAACTTGTAGAGTAACAGTGTAGCAACTAATGCGGTACCAAGAGTAAACAAGGTGTTGAGCTAGTCACGTTTTATACATCAAAGATTATGTGCCTTAATTAAACCAGGTTAAAATAAAAGCACTGATGGTAATAAGTCACTCATTGGAAACATATACGTATCATATAGCCAGTGAAGGTGTAAAAGATGTTGATGCTGTAAATAGTGTAGGTCACTTATTTGTTCTACATGGCCGAATGTAAAACTTCCTACTCAAACTCTTGAAAATATATAAATGTTGACTGATAATTCTCAGGAATTCTGACAAGGGACGTACCTTTAGTTGAAATAATGGAAATCACTTTGGAGAGTCTATATGAATTGTCAACTGTCAGCATCTGTAATAATTAGTTTGATATCCTTATTGTATTATGATACAATTCCAGGTCTTAACAGAGAGATGGGCAAACTAGCATTGGAGATATCTCATCAAACTCAACTCAACGCTATCGCCCAACCTTTGCTTCAGAATCAATGACCATGGTTGCGCACAAGGCGCTGATTACCAGATGTCAAGTCCAGTGAAGGTTTTAGCCTCATGTGACTACCAGAGCCATGCTGAGAAACATGCTTGGAAGCCAATGTGGTAGCATTCAAATCTTGCACATTGAGCCGTCTCATTTTTCCAGTCTGAGGTCTCAGAATGTCACATTCAGAGATCACCCTCTCCTGAGTGCATGTCGAGAATTGCTGCGCTCTACCAAAATGACCAAGGACCGGATCCGGAGGCCGGGTAGGCAAGTTTTTATCAAGGCCTCTCGGTGCAATTGTGAATCCCTCATTGCTGTAAGCTGGTTGTCTGGCATGGCTAAACGGAATAGCTCCATGGACACCTGCCACAGGACTGGAAGCACCAGAAGTAGCTCTGGGGCTAGAAATTGGAGAAGGTGACATTCTACCATTTTGATGTTGTGGGGATCTTGACCTTAGAAGAGGGCTTCCACACGGAGAAACTGGGCAAGATGTATTACTCCGAATATGAATCCCACTGCAGAGCACCAGTAATTAGAGGACAGGTATTATTATGCAGATATAAAGAAAAATCACCGGGTGCATGTTTTCTGAGAAAAAGTACAGAACTAAGTTGTGGTCGAAAATAGATTGCAGGGAAAATGCAACAGCAATGTGATAGCTTTATATACTGCTTAAGTGATAGCTTTTTTTTCTTTTACACTGCTTCAGTGTTTATAATGGAGTCTATTGCAGTTTACACAAATGAAAAAGGAGGGACAACAACACAAAAATCAAGTACAATCAAGTATTTTATTTGTTTGTGTGTGTAATTTCATACATTGGTCTTTTTATCTACGGTACAGTACGACTTAATTTGCACACTGAAAGTACGTGAAGGCAACTGTTAAAATAAAGTACGTACCAGAAAATAGTAATTCAGAAATATATGGAATACTGGTGTTAATTGTGATAGTTTGTTTTGAAAATTTACCAAATTTATCCCTCATCAAACTAGAACACAAAGTTCTGCTATGAAAATGATTGCTTCAGATTATATTTCAGGGTGAAACATCTCCCAACAGATATACTCCCTCCTCTCCAGTTTATAGGACTCGATTTCCTCCTCTCCAGTTTATAGGACTCGATTTGAAAATCTCTCCAACCAACGTAGATGGTGAGTAGTGGAATACATTTCGAAGATTGCAAAAATACTTAATTAGTATGCTAGTTTTTCTCAAAAAGTTGTGTTTACTGATGCATTATTTACAATGCATGCATGCATGACCACTAAATGACCAGGAACTTTTACATGCATTGCTAAGTTTTCTCTTGATCCTTTCATGCAGTGATTTAATGCACCTTGAAATCTGAACATATGATGGTAACTAGTAGAATTGAGACTTATAAAATGGAAAAATATTTTTTTTGAGACGAGCCCTATAAACCAGAAAGGAGGGAGTATATTGGTTACTGCTCGTTTAGGGCAGCAAGCTCCCTTCTGGTAAAAAAGGATTTGAGTGGAAGGTTGAGCGCCCCTTAACGTTTAGAAGCATCTTTTTTTAACGGTTAGAATCTTTCTATTCTATGACTGACCGGGCTTTCTACTGGATCAAAGTGGATCAGCTCGCCAAATTCGGACACACACCAAAGCACGTGAATGCAGTAAATGCTGAATGGTTCACCTGTTTGTTGAAGAAAACTTGGCAGCTCTTCTTTGGTAAATGGATGGCCCTTCCAAGCCCAAAGAGGGCATATTTTTAGCCTGCCCAACCACCTGGAATATCAAAAGAAACACACAAAATATAAGCCATGCAGATGAAATATTAAAAATAAAACAATAAGAGTCAAATGAGGCCTTCAATAATCAAGTAGGCAAAATATATCCGTGCAACCCTTATAAAAAATTATATTCGAGGGACAAGGTGAAACAAATGAAAGGAATGTAAGGAGAATAAACTGGGACCTAAATTTACGAAATTTGTAGAATTTTCTATACGCATCTGCCTGCTGAACAAGCAGGATGATTGTTTAGCCTAAGAATAACACCTTGTTCACTAACACTCAACGATTAGTACCTTAGAACTTGGTTTGCAAGATATAGCAGCCAACTGTTCCAATGGAACAGAGGCAGCTGGTCTTTCAAGTGGTGGTGCACTTCGTACAAATGAATGCTGCAAAAGATCCACTGCTGTTGGACGGCTAGATGGATCACGTTGCAGGCACTGTCGTATGAAATCCTTGCCCTCTTCAGAAAGGTGGTCCGGTATTGGTGGAAGCTCCTTGCTGTTCCCTATCTTGAACATTGCAGCAATCTAAAAAAGGAGAAAATGTTATGTCAGCATCCAGGTTTAAATAACAAAAAAAATATTCGGAAGTTTCTTAAATGGAACTGGAAGTTGTTTCTTGATATGCCTCAAGGAAAAAAAATCATAGTAAATAAAGGCGCGCCTAGGTGGGCGCTTAATGTGCGCTTTGGCCAGGAAAGCGCAAGGCGGTTGGCAAAATGCAAAATTAATGCCTAGCGCCTTTTCTAACCATGAAACTATGCCACTGAGTTCACTTTTTGGTTCCTTTCGTACCACTTCCAGCCTTCTGTGAAGTGGTCTGCAAAAGGAGAGTGTGCCACCTAAAACCTCCACCAGACCACCGTCAATTGGCCAGCCTATATACTGCCCAGACTTCATTGGATCGGATAAGATGGCAGCACTCCAAGATCTTTGGAGCGCACAAGCAAGAAGACAGGATGGGGGACATGACATGCACCATAAGTTTTTTTACGGTAAGATTGGTATTTGACAAGAAACTAACGACGCGTTTGGTTGGGCGGAAAAGTCGCGGCTTCCCAAACCAGCGCTTTCTGAAACGGCATCGAGCGTTTGGTACGCATACTGCGTATTAGGTAACCGTGTCTTCCGATACATCGTTTCACAAAACCGAAAACGGCCGGAGCGAAGGTGATTCGGAAAACAGGGTCGGATGCTCGAACCAAACTAAACGTGTATTCGGTAGAAAACCATTGGAAACCAGGGCTTCCCGATACCAGAACGAATCCGTTACCTGAGTGCGAACCAAACACGTCGTGAGAACTTTTCAAGGGTTAACGGCAGCTGGGCCAAACAGAGCTGTGGCAGTGACACACGACAGCCAAAATTCCAATTGGGTAGCATAGAAAGTTTTTTTTCAATAAAGGGCGCTCTTTATTAACACATGATGTCACTTCAAGGGGAAACAAACAAAACAAGTACACACCTGGCCTCTGCGCGCCCAGGATGCGCAAAGCCAAAAAAAGGAAACGGAAAAGAAAGTGAACCACAGGGGTCAGGGCGAGGCGAATGAGCCACCGCAGCAAAACATCAACTACTACCACCGCTACTGACAACACCCGGACGACAAGAAGGTTCCCCAACAGCAACGTCTTCAGCAAGGAAACGGTGCATGAACGCCATTGTCGATGGATCCAACCATGTGGGTTCTCACCCAGAAGAGAAAGTCTGAGTAAGCTTCCGGCAGTGCCTTCAATAAGGGGGCATAATGCCACTGCCAAGTACAATCAGTGAAGGTCAGAACTAAAGTTTTCACCCCGGAAAAGGAGACCTGGTACTCGAAGAGCACCACCATAGATGAAGTCCTCTCAGTTCCGCCACCAACTTGCCAAAGAAGAAGTCCTGCTGTAATGTCCCAATCAGCACCGGAACACGGACCATATTGAACTCCACACATCGGGCATTTGCTGAGACGTCAGATCCACCAATGCAGACGTCGAGCGTGCTAACACCTGCGTCAACCTGAGGTACAACCCCACCATCACCGGAACACGACGGATACCCAAGATGGTCCATCATGTGGGCAGGAGGCATGCGGTAGCCTGGCACACGAAGCCCGACGGCCAAAGCCGCGTGCACCACTGTCAACTCCATCGGTCGTTCCTTCGTCCGTACACATGCCGACGGGTGACCACCAGAAGGAGGCCGACGCGCAAAGCCAAACATGCCAAAAAAACACGCACTCCTCCCGGGTCTCACCAGCTGGGGACCAAAGACAGGGACACCTCAGGGGAGCCGGTCATTACTGGATCAGGCCGGCTTAGCATGGGTTACCTTTTCTAGCAACCAAGAAGGAAATGGGAAAAAAACAGTGGCATATAAGGAACTAAAAGGGGACGCACGCCTTCGTCACGCGGTTCTGTTTGTGCTGCATAGGCGTGGGCAACACAAGCAACGATGGGGGACTGCGGCGTCACCGGTGTAAGGTTAGGGCAGGAGGTGGAGGTGCACGCTTTGCTGAGTCGCCCCTAGTTGCAATGGATTGATTGTCGACATGTACAAATAAGGAAACCAGATGCAGTATCCAGTCATTGCAAGTTTTGTTCACGCAAATCTAGGAAACCAAGGACTCATCCCTGGCTCCGATAGAAAGACAAAATCCATCAACAACTTCAGGTTCAATATCAGAGTGGCTGTGTGAAGGGAGGCGAGAGGACATAGCATGGCAACCCGGCGTGACTGTCAACCATCGGTCCAAGGCGCTACATGAGCAAAGGTATGAGACTGGGAAAGGAAGAGCATGGGAGCTACGCTACGTTTCCATCCCCGGTATTTTCTTTTTACCGTGCGCACATGCTCGGTCGATGTGCCGCGGACCCAGCATTTGGTAGGTCCTGTGGCAGTCAAAGCAAATGTAACTTCACTCCATGAACTTGATCCAACGGCCAAGATTGTTGGAATCCAGCTCGGACAGCCGCGAGCATAGCATTTCTAAATGCCTTAGAGTATGCAGTTATTTTCTCAAAATTTGTTCTGTTTACCAATCCGCTGAAAGTTTAACCATGTGGTGTTAGCCTCTTGTCAAGTGGGCCGCAAAAGGGTGGAATTGCCATTTCTCAATCCTTCATCTTCCTCTTCTTCCTGGCTGGTAGAGTACTACCTACAACCCCCACCCCCAATCGGCCGGCCTCCTCTGACCGGACTTCACCAGACCCAAAGCTCGTCTGCCTTGCACTGGACAAGGTGGCAGCACTCCAAGATCTTTGGAGGGTGTACGAAAGAAGATAATGGCACATAACAGATGACATGTGCCATAAGTTTTTGTGAATGTATGATTGGTATTTGACAAGAAACCGACAAGTTTTTCAAGGGTTAAAAGCAGCTGCGCCAAACGGAGCTGTGGCAGTGGCACATGACGGTTGAAATTTCAATTCAGTAGCATAGAATGGGTCACAGATCTCTCCCCTTCTTCGTTGTTTGCTTAATCTGAAAAGCTGGACAACCCCGTTCGCTCGCTGCAGCGTGGCGGTGGTTTGTGGGCGGTGGCGGCTTCGTCGACCGGCGAGCTGCAGCGTGGCGGCAGGGGCTGTCCGGACCAATTTTGGTCCGGCCGGGCCAGTCAGGGCCTGGCAGGCCCCTGTCGCTGCGTCCGGTAGGCTCCGCGGCGGCGGTGGAGGTGGTCCCCTCCCGTCGGCTGTGTTGCGGATGCCCCCGAGCCCATTGTCCCCTCTTCCGTCCTCCAGGTCTCGTGTCAGTGGCCTCAGTGAGACGGCGAAGTTGGCTCGGTGACCGTGGTGGCACAGGCTGGTGGGTGGCAAGTTGGCGGTGCACTTCGGATCGTTCGGGGTGGCGGTGGGTGTTTGGGCCAGGAGAAATCCCTGGCGGCTTGTCTAGCTTCAATGCGGTGACGCCTGCGGGCGCCGCCGGGCCTTCCTGAAGGGCGTCGGGTATACCCCTCCCCCACTGCCCTCCGCGTATCGGGGGAAACCCTAGGACTAGTTCGGGCAGCAGCGGCGTCGTCGTCGCATTCCTTCTTGAAGGTGCTGCTCAGTACGCGACGCTTCGGAGTGCTAGGAGCGCGGTGGAACTTCTCCGGATGGTGCAGCGGTTGCCGGGCATCTTCGCTTCGTTGATCTGCCGGTGTCGGCATTTGTTTCTCTTTCTTTCTCTCGTTCGTTTTTCTTTTGGGCTTGTGTGTGCTGCGGCCCCAGCGAGCTGGATGTATCGGATGGTTGCTTTATAATATAAAGCGGGAAGGGGGGGGGTACCCTTTATCGTCATAGAATGGGTCACCATTTAAGCAGCAGATTAGGAAGCAAATTTCAGTGGCATATAAGGAAATTTCTCAAATTTTATTCTGTTTACTGATCCATATAATTTTTTTGAAAAGAAAAAGACCAGAGAAGGTGTGTTCTGGGTACCCACTACTGCAGAAAGGGAAAATTATGGCATGCATATAGGAAAGGAAAAACACAAAGAGCAAAGAAGTGTTTGCTCATATAGAGAAGAACCAAGTAACATCTTATAAAATCCAAAAAGTACCAGCAAATAACACCAAACATGATAGGATTAGGTCAATATAGGAATACCACAACAACAATTCAAGCATATTGTTCAACTGATAAGAAATTCAGAGTGAAATTAGGCCCCTGGCTGCTCTTTGAATTAATTCGGGATGCTCAATGTTTTAAATCGCGTTCTACATGGCTTCGCGGCTAGGTCTAAGCTATAGCTATTGCGAAAGCTATTTCCAATAGTGTTTTGTTATTAAGTATACAAAACATCAAAATATTAGAAAAGTCACAGTAAAAAGAAGTAAGAAACCATAGTAATTTAGACGTACCATTGAATCAGGCAAAGTAGCATTATACAAACTCAAAAGAGCATGCACCGACGCAAGATTGTGGATGCCATACTGGTAGGTGTAAGCTATATATATTAATTCTGGGTTTAGTTTATAACTAAAAATGAAAACAACCTCCTGTTTTGGCCCATTTTCACTTACAAAGGAACGGTATCAGCTATAGCTACTTCCGCTCTGAGGCAAACAGCACAGCTATTTATTTCAATGGCGGCGTTAGCTAGAATAGCGGTATTAGGTGCCATAGCATACCATTTAGGCTACAAAAAAGCTATAGCATAGCAATAGCTAGCTTTTCTTGTTCTGTTTCTTGTTTCGACCCTGCCCCGCTTGGGCATGTAAATAACTTTTGTCCCTGCCTTTTCAATACAACGAGACGCAAAGCTTCTGCGTTCTCTCTCAAAAAAAAAACTATAATGCAGCAACATAAGAGATATACCTTTTGTGAAGGCACACCATAATAGTTATCCAACTATACATGATAATTTAAAAGGGCACTGAGGTAATTAAGGTAAAATAACTAGCCATGCTGAACTGCTGACTATAATGCAGCAACAACAAAGATATGTGTCATGCATGTTACATAGAAGCTTTTCCCTTGCAGACAAATTAATACTCCATGAACAAATATAAATTGTAGCTTCAAAATCTGGTACTAACCCCTTCATATTCGCCCCATGGAGGTTTTGAGGTAGCCATCTCTAGAACTGTACATCCTAAACTCCATATGTCAACAGCAAGGTTGCATCCGCTAGAATTCTTTATAACCTGCATATTTGTTACGTACTTTGATGTGAGAGAATGAGAAAAAGGTTGCATTTTGAAACAGTGAAGGGAAGATACATATAAATTAAATAAAAATAGCTAAAGAAGTGATGGAAAAAGCAAGATTTGGAGCAATACCTCAGGAGCCATCCAGTATGGGCTACCCTTAAGTGAGAAAGGACACTGCTGCCCATTGATCTAAAAAAACAGAAAGCAAGCTTATACATGTTCATGACTTGTGAGTAAACAAAAAAAGAATCATATTTTGAGAGAGAGAAAACCCTTCTTCAAGTAAGTCTGCAGATATGTTGGGATAGCAAGGACCTAATTAAAGTAGTTGTTTCTATCAAAGGAGTTTTTTTTCGGGTGAAAAGGTTGACCAAGCTCAAGTGTGGTTAGCATGAGTGGAGGAGCACAAAAGGGTAACGATAAGATAATGTACACCATTTCCTTCTATGAAGATTGTTTATGGCATTATAGCTAATAATATTCTCATTCAAATTTCGAGCTAGTATTTACAGATGAAAAATGAACAGAAACTTTACGTGTTTCGCCATTCCGAAGTCGGCAAGCTTTACGCGGCCTTTAGGGTCTACTAATATGTTTGCACCTTTAATATCCCTGAAATTTTAGAAAGAGCATAAATAAAAACAAAAATTCAAAGTAAATTACAACATAGCATACCTAAATTAGACTAAACAAGTACTCAACAAAAGTAAATGGAATGCTACCTGTGAACTGTATTCGTCGCATGCAAATAAGCTAAGCCCAAAAGTATTTGCTTAGTATAATTCCGAATTGCTTGTTCACCAAACTGTCCATACTCCTGGAGAAGCTTGTGGATGGATCCACCGGACACAAACTCCAGGTATATATAAAGCTTATCTTCAACCTATTTTGGATACATGGATAATGAGAAGACATGTTTAGAAAAATACACAGAGGTGCAGAACTGCAGACGAAGGTGAAGTTTAGAAAATTATGCATGTCTCTGCATTTTTCCCCACAATTAGAAAAGGATTCCGACCATATAAACTGTTCAGCTACAGATGTAATGACGAAAAAGTGCAAGTAACTAATGACGAAAAAGTGCAAATAACAATTACAAGAATATGAGCTTTCTTGATACTATTAGCAGTAAATAACAACTGATGGGAACAGGTTATACCGTTTCAGATCCATAGTATCGTACAATATTTGGATGTTGCAGACGGCTCAGAAGTGATATTTCCTGAGGATTGAACCAATAACATTGAAAAGATAAGATAAAAAATGTCAATCAAAAATCAGAGTTGTGACTACTAAGTGTAAACATGGAAAAATGGGCATACCTGGCCCAACTGTTTTGCACTTTCTTTTGACTTAGGATCATCTGAGAAAAGGGTAACCTCCTTCATTGCACACATTTGGCCTCTATCACTGAGACAACAATCATACAGATGACAAAAAAAAGCACAAAATTAAGGTGATGAAGCAAAGGGCGAGCAATCGCAACGGAACTATTTAAAACAAGGGAAATTGTATAAGTGCCCCCAGTTGTCACTGGGATTTACACCCTCGTAGGATTCCTCTGTTTACCACCACCCCCTCCCACCCCCACCCTCTCGATGGTACTCTGTCGTTTTCAACTAGGACCTCAACAAACATGAAGCAGTTTTGACATACACATCTCTCGCATGCCAAGTCTGTGAACTAAGGTTTTAAACACGACAGAGGAAAGTAAGAGCAACTAGATAAGAATATAAGTAGAAAAACTGAGTTTTTACTTAGCGTGATGATTAACATGCTGGCTGGTATTTTAGTTACTACTCCCTCCGTAAAGAATTAATTAATGATCTAAACGCTCTTATATTTCTTTACAGAGGAGTATTTCTCTTCTAGTGTTTTTTCATTAAAACTAGTGAAGAAAGTAACGGAAGGCATTTAGGGGAATTGAGATACTTGTGAACTGTGTGCACACCAAAAAATAAGCTGTGGGAACGTCCTTAAACTCAGGAGTTACATGTAGGAGTGTGTGTGCAATTTTACCTTAATATAAAAGATAGGTCGAATGCTGGTCGGCTCTGACACACAACATTGTCACAAGACCACTTTAATGGAGTAATGAGGACACAATTCAACATTAAACCAACTAAGATAATTTATTATTCCCACAGTTACAAGATGATAAAATGTTTTAGCATTAAGTTATTGCCATAGAGTAGTTTACTTTATAGGCTATCAAGACAGGATATTTATGTTGGTGACTATTAAAAAATGCTTAATGTATTAATCATTTAATTGTCATATTCGATATGGTTTGCATATGCAGTTTGAGAAAGAGGTATACACAAGAAATATTACAAGAGTTAACTGAAGAGGATTAGTCAGACTGGTGTATTTTGTAGCGTGTGTGCAACTTGGTTGAACTCTTCTCTTGTAAAGGTAGCAGTACATAAACAAACTCATGAGAAATAAATAGCATATCAACAAGCATTCAAAAGTACAGAAAATGTGATCACAAGAAAAAACAAGACTTTTCCAGACAGTCTTTTAATATCTATGTTTTTTATGGAAAGCATGCCATGTGTGCAGTTGTCATACATATTGAATTGAACATCTTCTAACTTCAATCATGGAAAGACATACCTGTTAAAGCCAGCATATACATGGCCGAATGTGCCACGCCCAATCAGCTTTCCCTTCTTCCACCGTGGTCCAGGACTGGGTGGATTCTCTGCTCTACCAGGACTACGAGATATAGGACTTGTTGGTGCAGAGTTGTTCGGTAAAAATGGGGAACTGTTAGAGATGCTTAATGGTGGAAGAGGCAATCGGTGGGTTTGCCTTTTCTTCCCCTCATCACGCCGGCTAGTTGGAGATTCAGGTACAATCCCACCAGCCCTTGGATGCAACGGAGAGACGCTTCCGCTATGCACCCTTGAACTTGGACCAGGACTCGTCATTCTTGGGCTTGGAATTGGTGAACACTCTGGACTACCTCGGCTAGGCTGCCAAAAGAACTGAGCTAGCATATCACCTCCCACTGAATTATGCCCAGATGTTTGCCCTGAGCCTGGACTGGAGCACTGACCAGACCCAAGGAAAACTACATCTGGCTGAGGCTTCACCACCCAAAAAGCTGATGTTGGAATCTGGTCAGGAAATATTGTTCTTGGGCTTTGAGAAGGGCTTGACATCAAACTATTTGGAGCACTCTCAAGAGCAACTTGTCGTGAATTTTGCAAACTAGGTTGGTAACTGTCAGTGACAGCACCACTTGGAGATGTAGACAGAATTTGGTTACTGGGAAAAGCATTTCTTGGCTTTGTCACTTCCTTGGTGCTCCTTCTGGTGGTAGCACCTGAACACTCTTTACGCACACCACTTCAAAAATAGAATATTGAAGAGTCATAACGATGTATTTGAGTGATTACAGCAACAAAATGATGTTGTTGAATGAAAAGTGGCACTAAGGATCATACCTTGAACTACTCGGTGCTGTAACATTGGTCACCTCATTTCCTGCGGGGCTCTGAAGTTGAGAATCTGCACGATCATCACTGTCAATAGAACTGTTGCTGGAGACAGAAGCAGTTGCAAGCCGGTTCAGGGCTGGCAGTGGTAGTTGATGTCCTGTACCACTCTTGTCCAAAATGGGCTTTGAGTCGGGATTATCAGATACAATACGTCTCACCCCAGCACGTGATCTAGGAAGAGGGAGTGGTTGTGCATGTGCTCTATCTGTTGCAAAGCTTTGACAGCGAGAAACCTCTTTTGAAGGGGATGTGGAGCGTGAGTGGGCAGTAGACCAGCAACGTTTCTCAGCAGTTTGGTCTTTACCACGTCTGCGACCCCCTCGTGATTTTGTGCTCCCCTTTTGCTCACTTGGACTTATGAACCGCTGAAATGTGTCAATTAGATTTTCTGTGGCCGACTTCTTTACTTCTTTGGATGAAGACCTTCCCCACCATGGTGGCATGTTGAATAAGAAATAAGTTGCAGAGGAATTAACTGGGCTATATATTTATGGTGAAGTCCTGCAGTTTAATAAACTATCATGTTCTGCCAAACAGTTGATGCATTGGAGCATCCATTTCCCCAGTGGACCAACAAAAAACCCTCCACACAACGGGATCTGAAACGTAGAGATTTCTTGTTAGTGCCTGTTCATGTTGAGATCAATGCTCAATGCCTGCTTCATCCCAAATACTGAAATCAAATTCATAATAAGCATCACATAAGTAACAGCAATGAGCATAAGCACACAGCATCATGCCATTATTATGACAACTGAAAGAAAAATATAATTTTCAATAGATGAGTGCATGATTGTTGAGTGGATCAACGTGACGCATGCTTTCTTGGTTAGGCTTTGGTGAATCTAGATGTACACTCAGAATTTTTAAATCGCATTTATTTGAACAGGATAAATGCCATGTCAAGTTCTGGCAAGTATGTAGAATCATTTTTACACGCGTAAGGTACTTGTTGCAGCGCTGCCTGCTGCCCTGCTCATCCAAAAATGGAAGGGCGTCTCTAAAAGGTGGAAACACTCCAAAGTCTGGAAATCTGAAGACTTTGGTTTAGGGCCATTCGATAAGTTACCAACGTCTCAGATAAGTTACCAACATCTTGATGTTTATATGTTGAGGCCTTGTGGGGTTGTTGAGCATCTTGAGAATGCATGCCGATAAAGATAGATATAGTAAATTATAACAGATTCAGCTTTGGGCAAAATGTTCAGTTACAAGCAAACAGCAATTAATTCATCTCAATCCTGAGGGACATGCCATATCAAGGTCTGTAATCCGTCAGGCAACAATTCGACCCATTCTTATGGTTGAAATGCATTAATAGCTGATCGTTCACATGTGGTACATCAGCAGGCCTCTGTAAAGAGCTCCATGACAAATGTGCATTCGAGCAGGCTGGGGCGAATCTAGATGGCGGCAGGAGCCACGCCCAGAAATTGTGGGGGTCTAACTAATCGCTGGGGAAAACAAGCTCATACCTCGAACCCAATGGCCAACGACTGCGGACGGCGGAGGCAGCAAGAACACGATGTTGCGATGAGGACGGACGGGAGAGGACGGCGGCGGCGCGAGCGAGAGGCGGGCGGTGTCAGGGGGCCGGTGCCGGGCGGGATTGAGGCGCCGGCGGTGACGCGGAGCTACGACGGGGCGCGCGGTGGTGGAGTGGGGGAGATTTGAGCCGAGTTGGGCTTGGGTTGGTAGGTCACTCACTCAGGAGTCGGGAGGAAGAGGAAAGGAAGTGTTTTTTTCTTTCGGTTTGGAACAGAAATGAGAGAGGTACGGGGAGGGAGCACGAGACGGGGGAGTATTATTTTTTTTATTTTTACCGCGAACGGCAGGAGCTTCTTCGCAGGAAGACGGGGAAAAACTACCGTAAAACATGAGGAACGGCAGAGCTTGCTGCTGAAAGAAGTCGGGTAACCAACTGCTCGCTGGGAGCCTCTCCGCAGAGGATAAGGTCGAGTTAACTTTGGTCTTTTATGGGTATTAATTAATTCATTTCCTATAATGGCATTGGATTCCATTAATTTAGGTTTGTTTTGCCAGGGCTCCAATCCTAGTACGGTGTAATGGGGTTGTATTGTAGAAAAATGAATATATGCCTAATTGTGTATCTGGTATCACTACCTACTTTCTTTTGGGGTAAGTATCACTACCCACTACTACTACCATTTTGCATGTCTGGATTTTATCTACACGATAAGATCGAGTTAACTTCGATTTTCATGGCATATTACCTAATTCATTTATTGTGGCGGCATCAAATTTCATTAGTTTAGGTTCGTTTCGCTTTTGCATGAATACGGGAAAAATTGTACAACCGAAAACAACCACCATAAAACATGTGGAATGGTAGAGCTTAGCAAGGAAAGAAGTCAAGTAATCGACTGCTCTCCGGGAGCCTCGTCCGGTGAGGATAGGATCAGAGTTAACTTCAAGCTTTATGGTGTATGAATTAATTCATATTCTATAATGGCATTGGATTCCATTAATTTGGGTTTGTTTTGCCATGGCTATAATTCTAGTATCGTGTAATGGGTCATATCACTGTAGAAAAATGATTATAGGGAACCACTAGGGATCAGACTACTTATCCCTAGCATCCCATCAGACTAGCTCATGACCGTAGGATTAGTACCACGATAGATCGTAGATGTCTCTGCATGACGTCCAACATTTATTACGTGATTCCCCGAAATTAACGTACGTAGCCAGCCTTGCTTCTTATAACGGGTCCATGTAGCCAGCCTTGCTTCCTAACGTGTCCATGCTGCTTCTACTTAAATCGCTCAACTAAGTTCTAAATGTCTCATCCAATACAGGTAAATGTTTTTACATGTCTGATTTAGAAAGAAAAAAAAGATAAATTTGCTTTTTTTTGCCGAAAATCTAATAAAAACTCGTATCTTGTGTAACACTTGACTTTTTTTTCCAACATAATATTTTTTGCTTCCATCAAGGACATAACCTGCTTCTTTTGCGTGTGAAATTTGATTGGACCTAACAAAAATTTGTTTTCAAGAACTGTGCTTCCATGTACCAAAATCTTCCATCCAAGTATTTGTTTTCACAAGGGAAATTTTGTGTCCCATCATTTACTCTTTTTATTATACATGTTTCCAATACAAGTACTTTTTGCTTCCATCCACTACATAAGTGTTTCCACTGTAAAAATAATTTGCTTGTAACCCAACACAAGTTTTCTCTGTGCTTTGTCCGTACATACAACATGTTTCGGATATGCTACAAATTTGCTTCCTTCTAGACACAAATAGTATAATGCTTCCTAAGTGCATATTGTATATTTTCTAAAGACTATGGAGTTGCTTCCCTTCATCGAGCAGGGTGGACGTGCTCATTGTGAGGTAGATCCACATTTTGCCATGCTTCTTAGTGCATGCACTACTTGCCTCCATATATACCTATCTCACGACACCGATCAACCCTGAAGAGAGCACACACAACTGCTTGAAGCATGCATCGGTTAAGCATGATGCATATGTATCGGATGTTGGAAGCAACAATTGGTACTATATGCACCTGCAGTATTAATGAAGATAATGTTTACGTGAGAGAATGGCACAGACAAAATTTGGAAGCTATAACTATGGAAGAGAAACTACCTAAAACGAAGAAACATATGTATGGAGTATAATATGGCAGCATGGCATCTTTCAACGGTGATAGCAAAGACAATTGCTAAAATTGTAAAATGAGATGCAGGAAACATTTGTAGCAAATACTATCAAAGAAACTAGAATTTGCATCCAAAAAATCAGAATTTGGTTCCATAAAACAAAACGTGGAATCTAGGCACAGTTCAAACACTCAAACACCACTGGCCGATGGTCACCAAGCTTTGTTTCAAAGTTGGTCGTGCTTCATTTGCGATCATAGTCGGGAGTCTATTTTGATGGTGGGCGTGCGTCCTTCCAATGCTGGCCATGCATGGTCGTTGTGCTTCCTTCCGATATCGGCCATGCTTCCTTGTGATGGTAGGTGTGCGTCCTTCCTATGGTGGTCGTGCTTCCTTCTATTGCCATGGTTAGCGACATTAAGAAGGATTGACATGTATGGAGCGGCACTGCAGCAACGGTGCACCATTAGCCGAGACCTCCTTTACAGCAAAGTAGGACAACTGAAATCAAATTAAAACTAGGTCAACCGACAACGCGAGCCACCGTTTCGTGCAGCCGGCGAGTGCTCCCATCCCATCGTTGTCGAGAAGGGATGGCGCTAGAGGCGAAGGAAGCAATCTGATGTCACTTGGTCATTGCTCGATACCTATTTCAACCGCCCTGCTGGGATAGGCATCACGGCCACCTACTAATCAAGCACACAAGAATCAATCATAAGAGAATTAAATCATTGTAATGTGGCCAGGAAAATCAGTGAGGAACACACACTAGAATCGACTCCCATTGTGACTTACTGCTCACCGTGGAATTGGCCATCAAACTTCTTGCTCACGGCCGCCGGTGCTAGCTATCCTCGGCCGTGTCGGACAGCGGTCATGGTGTCATGGAGAATTAGCACCTCGGCAGATCATGCCCATGAGTGTCGTGGAGAATTAGCACCTCAGTAGATCGGTGGACAAGACGATGTGGTGGGGAGGAGTAGGGGAAGGAGGCTGGCCGGTGAGGCGGTCATGTTGCTCGACGACGACGGGAGATGGAGACGGGTGCGTGGGAGGCGGCGGTAGGAGGCGATCTGGGCGAGGCGAGCTCGGGGTTGTGCGTGCAGGTAGTGGCGAGTGGAATCAGGAGGTATGGGATGCAAGTGATTAGGGAGAGATTGCATGCGGGGATTGCGGGATGTTAATTCCAGGCCAGAGGGATTTCCCTTTTTGTTTTTTTACATGTGAAGCACGTTCCGTGAGTGTTGGGGATATTACTACTGGGCGTAAACCGGCCAGGAGAGGCCGGGTTAACCCCATAAGTAGTTCATCTGTATCTGAAGTCCATGAAGACAGATGGTGACGCTTTATGGAGGCCCAGGGCCCAAAGCCGGTTTAAGGCATGTAGACGTAAACCGGCATTGATATGTAAACTTTTTTTTTAGATAGAAGTAGCAGAGACCGAGCCGGACACGATTATGAGTCGGACTCGGGATTCTGTAAACCGACGGGCGTCAACCCATGTATATAAGGGGACGACCCGACGGCGCTTCAAGGACAACAGACAACAACTCGAGGCCCAGGCAAAGTGTATTCGCTCCCTGGTCATCGAAACCCCAGCAATTCCATCACAACTAGACGTAGGCTTTTACCTTCATCGTAAGGGGCCGAACTAGTATAAAAACTCTCTTGCATCCCTTGTCCGCTTTAACCCCTTTAAGTTAACCCGTAGCGATGGCTCCACGACTAAGTCCTTTCTCTAGGACATCTGCCGTGACAAAACCACGACAGTTGGCGCCCACCGTGGGGCTATCGCATGATGGTTTCAAGTTCTTGGAGGGCAACTTCAAAGGACTCAAGGGTTACGCTGTGGGCTGGATGACCAAGAGTCGTCGTGGCAAGCTCTACATCGACGATGCAGGTTGGGGCCCCGAGGCCAGCTCAATCGAGTACGGGTACCGGGTCCCCTTTGGTGGCATACACGTTTTCATTGGCAAGATCGGCGAACCGGGCCCTGAGCCGGACATCTGCACCAACCTCGTCGAAACGGCTCAGCGTGCGAGATCTGCCCGGGTCAAGCCCGTCATGAAGCATGCCTTCGTGAGAGTTATCCATGGAGGGGAATCTAAGGATAGATCGGAATCTGGTGGTGAGACTGTCGTTTATTCCGGCGACGAGTCATCGACCGGAGAGACCGAGTCGTTATATCAGTTACAAGATGGCCGGATTGGGGGCTGTTCCGATGGCGACAGTATTCCGGACCCCTTCGATCTGCCAAACCGGGTTGCGATCTTCATGGCCGGTACGCAACCGGCGCTCCACTCCTCGACCGCAGCGGCGATGATTTCCGGATTGATAGCGGCAACAGCGGCCGGGGCAGGAGGCCCTGTGCGACCGCCAGCTCAGGTTCTATCTAATTGGTTTGATGCATTGGCAATGCTGATGGCGGAGGTTAACCCAGCGGATCAGGATGCACACAATGCGGAAATCGCGAAAGTGAAAGATCAGATCACCCAGGCCAAAGCCGACTTAGCAGCTGAGGATGTCAGGATGGCCGCGGAGCGTGCCGCTTTGGATGCACAAGCTTACCGGATTATGCTGGATCAGAGTGCGTCGAACGAAGTCCTGAAGAGGAGGTACACATCTCGCCTGCCGCCGGTTTATGAAGCTAGAAATCTCTTTAACACCCCAGGAGCAGGGACCAGTAATCCGCCGGTGGTAAACCGGGCGGAGGCACCTGGAGCAGGGGCGCCGGTTCAGCCACGTTTGGTGGATCTGCCTCGTCAGAACAACATTGTAACACCGCATGTCCCCACGCCACCGGGTCATTACTCTAACCCGATGGACAACATTGTCGCTGCCGCTTCACGGCTGGCGGCCATCCCGATCGAAGGCGATTCTCCGGCGGCGGTCGAGACGCGTCGGGTTAAGGAGCTTCTTCAGACAGCCTTGGTTCAACAGGAGGCTTATTCATATAGTCGCGATCGGATTCATTCCACTCCCCGTCCAAGCTAGAGTTACAGCAGGCGTATGGATGAACCGGCAGTGTCAAGCAATGCGCGGAACCGTGATCCGCCCCATGGCAATAACCCGGCGGGTGGTGCTGGTGATGCTCATGAGGTGGTGGACCGGGCTCGGGCACGCAGAGAGGCCGAGCTAGGGGCGCAGCATGAAGCCCGTCAGCTTACTCCGGTTCGTCCGACCACATCGGTGGAACCAGGAGTTACCTCTAGTTCTTTGGGAGTGCCGTGTCTTGTCCCGGCGTTGCGCAATGTGCGCCTGCCCAAGGATTTCAAGGGCCCGCGCAAGGTGCCGAATTACACCGCCGATTTATCCCCTGAAACATGGGTCGAAAGCTATGAGATGGCCATGGAGATGCTGGATGTGGATGATGCGGCATGTGCGAAATACTTCACCATGATGCTAGAAGGGACGGCCGCACTTGGCTAAAGAGCTTACCGACTAATTCTATTGGGTCATGGGCCGATTTGAGAGCCCGGTTTATTCAGAATTTCAAGGATACATGCAAGCAACCCATGTCAATTGTGAATTTAGCTGTCTGTGTCCAGGAGGAAGGAGAGTCAACAACTCATTGCGTGCGCCGGGTTTCGGAGATTTTGCATTCATCGGACCGCATCAACGCTGACACCGCAGTTTTAACATTGGAAGGCAATTGCCGGTTTGAACCCCTGAAGTTGAAGTTGGGACGGCTCAAACGTCATTGTAATGACATGGGAACCCTCATGGCTGCACTGGTGAAGTATGCCGACTCTGATAGTACCAAGGATCCCGAGTCTGACGATGATAAGACAGGGAAGGGAAAAAAGAGCGGCAACGCCAAGGGGCAGCACCACAACCCGGCGGGTCATGGAAACGGCGGCAAGCGTAAGGCGGACCACGGTTTAGACTTTGTGGCTAATACTAATACGCATGACAAGGGCCAGCGGCGTAAGGGTAAACCGCCCCAGCGCGGTGGAGGGCCAAGCCCTAATCCGGACCGTTTGTCTTATCTGTTGAACCAGCCCTGTCCAAAGCATGGGACGAAGGAGAACCCGTCCACGCACCTCTGGAAAGATTGTTACATCATGCAAGAGTTAAAAAATTCTGATTCTTTCCGGTATGATCATGGACCAGGAGGCGGTTCGGGCCCCGGGTCTCATGGGCCGGGTTATGGTGGAGGAAATTCCGGTTCAGGCTTCCACGATAATCAGGGTGTACATAACAATCAAAGTAATCAGGGTAACCAAGGTGGCTATAATCATCAGGGCAATCAGCAGCAGCGGCGGCAGTCGAGTTACCAGAGCAACCCGAAGCAGTTGAATAGTGGACAGTATCATGTCTTCACCACTAGCTTGGACAAGCGCGATCAGAAGCTTCATAAAAGGGCGGTGAATGCCGTTGAACCGGCGGTGCCCCGTTATTTGCGCTGGTCCGAGCAGCGATTGTGTGGAGTAGAGAAGATCATCCACCCCGGGTTGACAATCCGGGTCATCTGGCTCTGGTGGTGGCACCTCAGGTGGGAGGTTATAAGATCACTAAGGTACTCATGGATGGAGGGAGTAGTATCAATATCCTTTATTATGAAACTTTCCGTCGCATGGGGTTAACAGATAAAAATCTTAAACCATCCAATACGGTGTTCCATGGTGTGGTGCCGGGTAAGTCGGCATATCCTGTTGGTAAGATAGCTCTGGAGGTGGCTTTTGGAGATGAGCATGACTCGAGATCAGAAACCTTGACCTTTGAAGTGGTGAAGATCAGAAGCCCGTATTATGCCCTATTTGGACGGCGAGCTTATGCTAAGTTTATGGCACGACCTTGTTATGTCTATCTGCAACTCAAGATGCTGGGTCACAAGGGAACTATAACTGTGCATGGGAGCCGCAAGATTGCTCTGGAATGTGAAGAAGGTGATGCGGCTTATACTGAGTCGGTTTGTGCAACGGAAGAGTTGAAGTTTTATAAGGACAATGTTGATTCGGCAGATATGACTTCGTTGAAGAAACCAACTACAGAGCATGATCCGGCCCTGAAGTTTAAATTGGCTGATGAGACTAAGCTTGTTGACTTCGTGCCTGGCGATTCGTCCAAGCGGTTTAGCATCAGCGCTAACTTGGATCCGAAATAGGAAAGCGCGCTCATCGAGTTCATCCGTGAGAATCGGGACATCTTTGCATGGAAGCCTTCTGACATGCCAGGTGTACCGAGAGAACTCACTGAGCACACTCTCAATGTTGATCCCAAATATAAACCGGTCAAGTAGTTTCTCCGCCGGTTCAATGAAGAAAGACGCAAAGCTATTGGAGAAGAAGTAGCCAGGCTCTTGGCAGCTGGATTTATCGTTGAAGTATTCCATCCTGAGTGGTTGGCTAATCCGGTGCTGGTCCTTAAAAAGAACGGCACTTGGCGTATGTGTCTGGACTACACAGATCTTAACAAAGCTTGTCCAGCAGATCCTTTTGCCCTCCCTCGTATTGATCAAATTATTGATGCTACGGCGGGTTGCGAGCGTTTGAGCTTCTTGGATGCATATTCTGGTTATCATCAGATCAAAATGGCAGTTAAAGACCAGGAGAAGACAGCCTTCATAACTCCTTTTGGAGCCTTCTGCTATGTGTCCATGCCCTTTGGGCTCAAGAGTGCCCAGGCGACTTATCAACGGTGTGTGCAGAATTGTCTTCATAAACAGATTGGCCGCAATGTTCACGCCTATGTGGATGATATTGTGGTGAAATCAAGGAAGAAGGAGACATTGATTGATGACTTGAAGGAAACCTTCGATAACCTGCGGGTTTACAAAATGATGCTTAATCTGGCCAAGTGCGTCTTTGGTGTACCTGCAGGCAAGCTCTTGGGTTTTTTGGTGTCTAACCGGTGTATTGAAGCTAATCCGGAAAAGATCAAGGCCATCACCTCCTTGGCCAAACCGAAGTGTATCAATGATGTTCAACGCCTGGCAGGCCGGATTGCCGCGTTGAGCCGGTTTATCAGTCGCCTTGGCGAGAAGGCTATCCCTTTGTATGAGATGCTGAAGAAAACGGATGACTTCATCTGGAGTGACGCCGCTAATGAAGCATTTGAGGACTTAAAGCGACAGCTGGCTAATCCGCCGGTTCTCGCTGCTCCGATTGACAAAGAGCCATTGCTACTATATGTGGCAGCTAACGCCCGGGCTGTTAGTGTGGCTATTGTGGTGGAGCGCAAGGAGGCCGGAAAGGAATATCCGGTTCAACGGCCGGTCTACTATATCAGTGAGGTACTTATTGAGTCCAAGCAGAGGTACCCGCATTGGCAAAAATTGGTGTATGGGGTTTTTATGGCAAGCCGGAAGCTTAAGCAGTATTTCCAAGGTCATCCCATCACGGTGGTCAGCTCCGCTCCGTTGCGAGATATAATCCAGAACATGGAAGCAACTGGCCGGAGCTCTGGCCTCACGGGTTGAAATACATACCCCGAACAGCGATCAAATCTCAGGCACTTGTGGATTTCGTCAATGATTGGACAGAATTACAAGCGCCAGAGGAGAAGACGGATCATACTTATTGGACTATTCATTTTGATGGGTCTAGGCAATTGGAGGGCTCGGGGGCTGGAGTCGTATTAACTTCCCCACGAGGTGATAAGTTTTGTTATGTTCTCCATTTAATGTTCCCTTGCACTAACAATGCAGCTGAATATGAGGCTTTACTCCATGGTCTTCGGATGGCTAAGGAGATGAACCTAAGCCGAGTTAAGTGCTTTGGTGACTCGGATCTGGTGGCTCAACAAGTGTCCGGCACTTGGGATTCCAAGGACCCACTAATGGCAGCATATCGTCGTGAGGTGGATATTGTTGCAGGTCACTTTAAAGGTTATCAGGTGGATCATGTGGACCGGCGGAAGAATGAAACGGCGAACGCTTTAAGCCGCCTAGGTTCCCAACGTAAACCGGTTCCACCTAATGTCTTCCTGGATGTTTTGCATAATCCATCCGTCAAGCTCCCTGGTGAAGAGGATTTGGTTGTTCCTGATCCGGAGGCTCAGTTGGTGGCGGCTCTTCACGTTATCCCGGATTGGACGGTTCCATATCTGGCGTATATGAACCGGGGCGAGTTACCAGAGGACGAAACTATGGCCAGGCAGATAATCCGGTGGTCCAAGTCCATGACTATTATCAATGGAGAGTTACATCATTGCAGTGTGACAGGGGCGTTTCAACGTTGTGTGTCTCCTGAGGAAGGCCGTGAAATTTTGCGTGAGATCCACGAAGGAGATTGTGGTCACCACGCCGGTTCAAAATCTTTGGTGGCCAAGGCGTTTCGTCACAGTTTCTATTGGTTGACAGCTCATGCTGATGCCGAGGACTTGGTCAAAAGATGTGATGGTTGTCAGAAATTCTCAAGGCGCGCTCATGTACTGGCTCAAGAATTGAGGATGATTCCAATCACCTGGCCGTTTGCAACTTGGGGGCTGGATATGGTTGGGCCTTTCAAGAGGTCCAAGGACAAGAAGACCCACCTCTTGGTGGCGGTTGATAAGTTCATGAAGTGGGTGGAGGCAGAGCCAGTTAGTAAGTGTGATGCAGCCACGGCGGTTCAATTCATCAAAAAGGTGATCTTCCGGTTTGGCTTTCCACACAGCATTATAACAGACAATGGTACCAATCTGTCAAAGGGTGCCATGAAGGAGTTCTGTCACCGTGAGCACATCCGGCTTGACGTATCATCAATGGCTCACCCCCAGTCCAATGGTCAAGCGGAGAGGGCCAATCAAGAGATCTTGAGAGGCATCAAACCCCGGCTTATGGTTCCTTTGCAACGGACGCCGGGTTGTTGGGTTGAGGAGTTACCTTCTGTGTTGTGGAGCATCAATACCACACCCAACAGATCGACAGGATACACACCATTCTTTATGGTTTATGGAGCGGAAGCAGTTCTTCCTAGTGACATCCGTCATGACTCGCCTCGTGTAGCGGCATATGTTGAAGCTGACAACGAGAAAGCATGGCAAGAAGCTCTTGACCTGTTAGATGAGGAACGTGACATGGCGGCAGCCCGTTCGGCGATTTATCAGCAAGATCTGCGTCGTTATCATAGCCGCCGGATTAGAACCAGAACCTTTCAAGAAGGCGATTTGGTGCTTCGGCTCATCCAGGATCAGACGGATATGCATAAGCTATCCCCCTTGGGAAGGACCCTTTGTGGTCAGCAAGAATCTGCACAACGGGTCATACTACCTAATCGATGTTCGAGAGCGCAAAGACTCACGTAAATCGGAGGAGACCAACCGGCCGTGGAATATTGCTCATCTTCGGCCCTACTATACTTGAGCTACAGGCTCTGCTTATGTACATGTTATGACATTGTATATATTATGATCAATATAATAAACTGGAACCTCAGCTAAAGCGGGGTATGTGTTGTTTTTCTTACATCATGTGTGGTTACATGGAGCTTACAAAGCGGCGTCCGGTTTACCCCTTGATTTAGCTTCTCAAAGCTTTATATTAGATCACTTGGGGGCTTGGTCGTATCCGAACCATAGCTACACCTCTTGATCGGCGCAATGCCACAGCATCACTTGGGGGCTTGGTCGTATCCGAACCATAGCTACACCTCTTGATCGGCGCAATGCCACAGCATCACTTGGGGGCTTGGTCGTATCCGAACCATAGCTACACCTCTTGATCGGCTCAAAGCCACATCAATCCGGGGGCCAAAGAGAGTGTTGTAAAACAACAGCTCAAACATAGGCACCCACTGAGCACAGCTCACAATGTTGCTTGGGGATTCTTTGCTGTCGAAATGAACTCAGAATCTACACTTGTAATAGGCTATCAAGCCATGGCTTGGAAGCCTGGTGTATACACCTAAAACCCCGGGTTAACCTGCCTATTTAAGTAAGTCACTCCGCCCAGGTAAACCTGGTATGACCCTTCGAACTTTGACAAGTTACTCTAAAATGAAGACCCTGAACTTGTCAAGTTAAAATGATGATTGGTTAAGGATTGAGGACCATCTTAAAAGGCTTTGCAAAAATGGTTTAACTCAGTGGCCTGGCAGCCCATGAAAAGCCTCGAATTTGGGGCCTGGCAGCCCATGAAAAGCCTCGACTACAACGGTTTTTATTTGCCTTTTGCTAAGTTTTCTTTGTTTCATAAGATTTGTGATGTTTTTAAAACCGGTGTTTATCAACCCGGTTAGGCTGTCAACTACAAGTTGTCAGTACACGATCAAAGTATAATCCGGAGACTATCAGCCCGGTCTGGTTCTGACTCAAAGTCACCAGTATGGAGTAAACCGGTGTTTATCACATCCCGGAACGGTTTTCTGATAAATCGGCATCATATAACAGGAGTTACTTCTACTCCAGATTAGGGTTATTACCCTCATTACACAGTTGGTCAGCCAACACTATGCCTAAAGGTCACAGGTATCATATATTTTCATGTTTGGTTATCTTTTACAACCTTGGTTATAAACCTTGGTCATATATATATTTGGGTATCATGACCCGCCCGGTGGTAAACCGCCAGGGCGCTTTAAGCTTCTTATCTGCAGGAACAACTTGAATAAATAGCTATGGATTATGAACATCATATCTTAAGCATGGCGGATTAGCATGCATCAGTTGCAGATAAATATGCACGAAGGCATAACAGACCAAGTGTTTTGACTAGCCTATTACAAGGCGTTTCAGTGCCCAAAGGGATAATTGTTTCTTAATAAGCATTGCAGCACGTGGATGACTAAACCGGCCCCCGGATTATGATTGCTTATCAGCTTGACCTGACGGCTGCGGATCATCTTGCACCGATTCATCTTCTTCATCTCTACCCAGCGGCTGGAAGTCAACAGTTGCCCAGTCGATCCCAGTTAAAGCTTGGAACACAGCTTCGTCGCTTATAAGGGTGGACGGTTCAATATCAGGGGCATAATTGTGCTTACGGATTGGAGGGATCAGATTTTGCGCTTCCGGAATTGGTGCAGCAACCCGTCTGTTCTTGTCATCATAACTTGCCTGATAGTATGAGAGATCAGCTTCTTCAGCCAATTGACAAGCTAGTGGACGTACTTCCCGGTTTATGGCGCAGAGATCCTCCTGGCCAAATTCTGATCCGTCTTCTTTTAAGCTTGGGAAGCCTTTAGCCACGTCCACCGGATCAAGATCAGGCACCCACGCCTTTGCCCGGGTTAGAGCGGTCAGAGCTCCAGCCCTTGCTGCAGCTTTCTTTAGTTCTTCAACCTGGGCAGGCAGCATGGATAGCCTTTCTAAGGTGTCCTTGATCAATGTTGGAGGAGGTTTATTGTGTGAAGCGGTGCAGATGATCCGCTGTGCGCCGGTATACAGCTGCTCTATCAGAGTATAGGCCGCTTTCAATTTCTTCTGTACGTCAGAGCCCAGATGGCTAATGCGAGTTCCTGTACCATTGTACACATCAGTAAACCGACAACACATGGGAAAGATATGTTGAAAGTATTAAGGGAAAAATGTTTACCGAACACAGCAACAGTCATGGCATGAATCTGCCGCTTTACGCCGGTCAGTTCGTCAACCACCGGTTTAAGAGCAGCTTCTGAGTTTTCAGCCCTTTTTATCAAAGTGGATTTTTCAGTCTCCCAATCCGCCCGCTCTTTGTTGAAGCCCTCTTTCAGTTTTTCCATAGCACCTAGAGCGCTGGTCAATGCTTCCTTCGCTTTGGAGGTTTCAGCTTGTTGGCACTTGAGGTTCTCTTGCAGATCAGCGGTTTGGTTTTCCTTCTTGCTCAGTTCAGCCTATAAAGAGACAGATATATAATGAGTTGACAGTACATATTTGAAGTACCAAGCACATAACAAGTTATGCCCTTAGTACTTGGGGGCTAATGCATATTTGCTCTTTATCAGAAATTTTTACAAGTCCCAAGCACAATACAAGTATTAAGCTTGGCACTTGAGGGCTAATGTGTATTTGCTCATAAAATGCTGATATGGGAATTCTTCTACAAAGTTGCGGCTCATCTTTATAAAGTTAAACCGGCCCTTGGGGGCTACATCAGTGAAGTTAAGATGCATTGTTGCAAACATGAAATTGTTACCAAGTCCCGGTTTAAATTGATATCTTAAACCGTCACTTGGGGGCTACTGGAGTTGATAAGCTGCAATTAAATATAAGAGAGAAAAACTTATGAAGTTACCTCATATTGCTCCTTCATCATATTTACCAAACTGGCTTCATAGTCACGACTGGTGTACAGACGGTTCAGGAAGCCAGAGTGAAGGTCTTGAGCATTCAGATGGGCATAATTTGACAAATCGGCGTTCCATTTGCCTTTGCCAATTGTAGAGAGCTCATCTTTGGCAGTATGTTTTGACAAAGCAACAGGATTGCCCAGAGCGGTATGGCTAGTGCCAGTAATCATAATGTCATCATCTTTGTCATCAGCAACCGTTACTGGGGTTGACGGTTTGTCAGTATTTTTAACTGGACTTGCCGGTTTATTGTCAGTTCGGATAGGGCTGGTTGGCTGGTCATCATGGCTTGTGGTGTCAACTTCTGCCTGCTCAGCAACGAAGTCATGATCTTGAGGTGGTGGGTCATTCAGTATGGCATCAATGTTGGTCTCTTCAGGATCTGGAGTTTTCTCTGGTTCAACAGCCATGTCTTCATCAGCCGGTTTATTCAACCGAGCTTTCTTGCTGGGTCTGGGCTTGGCGCTGAGAAAAATAAACATGAGGATCAGTACAGTATATCAAAATAGCAACATCAAGGATAAAAACAAGTGTATAGCTCACCCAAGAACCATTTTGAGGGGTGGAAGTTTTGTGGCCGACGACTCGCCAGAAGATGAGTGAGAAGTACCTTGATAATTTGAATCAGACGGGTTAAGAGGCTGGCGGAAACAACCTGTTTTGGGGCATGAAGTATCAATGGGATAAGAGACCTCTGATCGGCGTTTCCGAACCGGTCTGTTCGGTAAACCGGCGGAGGTAACTACCTGGCCGCTGTGCCGGGTTGTGCGGCGAGCCTCGTGCTGCTGTGTCTTCAAAAGAAAGTTTGGATCCAAGTAAGCAAGGGGGTGAGAAAATTTTACTTTCCGGTTTGCTCAACGGATTTTTGATGTCGGCAGAGGATCTGAATCGGAGGAAAGAATGATTACCTCTACATCATCAGCATGACTGCCTTCAGCGTCATCCTGATAATAATCATTGTCAATGAGGTGTATGAAAAATGAACCAAGAGAGTCAAGTTCTACCTCTGGTTCCGGATTACCCACATCATCATCAGCTGGTAGATCGGAGGATGCAGTGGTCCTTTTCTTGGCAGGTTTTTTAACAACCTTGGTTTTTGGACGAACTGGCTTGGCCAGTTTGTCTTGCAGCTTCGCTGGTTTGTCTTGTGATGGTTTCTTGTTCCAGAACGGATCATCACCCTGTCAGAAAATAATCACAGTTTCACAGAATATTTGGACAGAAGCAACTTCAGATAAAAAGATTATATGATTCGTACAGCTGGTGGTTTGTTGAAGGTGCAGAAAGGGAGTAGTCCGGTTTGGGCACAGACAGCCTCTGGTTCGTTCAGTATCTTTTTTACAACCTCAGTGACTTCTGCATCTGTAAGCTGAATGTCAATGTGCCGCTGAGCATCCTTCAAACTCCCCGTATACTCACACATCAAACCGGAGCGCCGGCTTAAGGACAAAATACTCCAGCTTATCCAACAGCGAACAAGATCAACTCCTGTCAAACCGTTTGCCATGAAGGCTCTAAGATTTGATAATTGAGGAGCATAGTTTGCCCTTTCTCTTGCAGTCAACCTCTGAGGAAAAGGATGTGTGTTGCTTAGGCGTTCAGGGCGGTAACCCGGCAGGGGGTTTTCATCAGGTGGAGATGTATCCATGCAATAAAACCAAGTCTGGTTCCACTCTTTGGGGTGACTGTGGAGTTTGGGATGAGGGAAGGTGACTTCTTTCCTTTTGTGAACCGCCATTCCGCCCAGTTCCGTATTGGGTCCATCCGAGAACTCTGTGCGATGGTTTAAGTGAAAGAAATCCCTAAACAGTTTGACTGTAGGTTCCTCCTACAGATAAACCTCACAGAAGACTTGGAAGTGGCAGATGTTGGTCACAAAATTGGGACCGATGTCTTGAGGGCGCAGCTGAAAATTGGCTAGTACATCTCGGAAAAATTTCGAACCGGGAGGGCTAAAACCTCGACTCAGATGGTCAGGAAACACGACTACCTCTCCGTCCTTGGGTGTAGGAGGATTTTCCGGACTAGGGACCCTCCAGTGGATGACATCTTTCTTGGCTAAAGCGCCCATTTTAACAAGATTGTTTAACTGCTCTTCAGTTACTCGAGAGGGAGCCCAATTGCATTCATAGACTTGCTTCGCCATGACAATGGAAATCTGAAACATGATGATTGCCGGTTTAAGATTTACAGTGGACAACTATACAGCGGTATAAGGATACAAGCATATTGATAAACCGGATTTGGTTATTCGTAAACCGGAGTCTGGCAATGGAAACGGTGTAATGCATTGGCGGTTCAACAGGGGACTAATGGTATCTACCGGGTCATCATTTTTTCTGTGAAGTTAAACCGCCCAATCTGGTATTAAAGATGTATAAGTGAAGGGAAAAACAAGTTTCATAGTTTGGCATGAGAATTTCAGATCTGCCGTGCATTGGATAATCAAAATATACTCTGGTCTAATATCAAGCGCTCAAAAAGTTCAGTGAGTTCAGATGAGTTGGATGTCAAGCAGGTGCCTTAACAAGAAGAAAGGAGTCTAAACTACAAAAGGCGCTGAAAATAGTCAGATCTAACCGGCCATTGGCGCTACCGAAGGAAGAACAGCTTCAAGCCATGAAGAACACCGAACCCTAATGGCGGATCTAGGGCGAGAAGAAGAGGGACTTACTGGTGCAGAAGGAAGCAGCGGAGGATCACCGCTTTTCTCTGATACGATCAGGTTGATGCAGTGGCCTTTGTCAAGCAGAGGCGAAGGATGACGGCGGTAGAGCTTGAGGGTCGGTCGGCGCGAGGAAGACGACGACGCGAAGAGGCACGAGGGGGAAAATGGAAAGACCCCCTGGCCCTATTTATAAGGGCAGAAAGATAAGCGTCAGGCGCGAAAATCGAGGAGCCTAAATTTTGGATATGAGGCAGAGCTGTCGCCTCGATTGTCGGAGGCTCATTAATGAGGGTGGATTATACACAATTTTAAATCACATGTGATGTCACGGCGGTTTACCATGATCCTAGAAGATGATGTCACGGCGGTTTACAAGATCATGTGAAGATGTTGAAGAAGAAAATTTCTTAAGTATTGAGGATTGACATGAACCAGTTCAAATCAATATTGGGCCTAATGTTGGGGATATTACTACTGGGCGTGAACCGGCCAGGAGAGGCCGGGTTAACCCCATAAGTAGTTCATCTGTATCTGAAGTCCATGAAGACAGATGGTGACGCTTTATGGAGGCCCAGGGCCCAAAGCCGGTTTAAGGCCTGTAGACGTAAACCGGCATTGATATGTAAACTTGTGTTGTAAGATAGAAGTAGCAGAGACCGAGCCGGACATGATTATGAGCCGGCCTCGGGATTCTGTAAACCGACGGGCGTCAACCCATGTATATAAGGGGACGACCCGGCGGCGGTTCAAGGACAACAGACAACAACTCGAGGCCCAGGCAAAGCGTATTCGCTCCCTGGTCATCGAAACCCTAGCAATTCCATCACAACTAGACGTAGGCTTTTACCTTCATCGTAAGGGGCCGAACTAGTATAAAAACTCTCTTGCGTCCCTTGTCCGCTTTAACCCCTTTAAGTTAACCCGTAGCGATGGCTCCATGACTAAGTCCTTTCTCTAGGACATCTGCCGTGACAAAACCACAACAGTGAACGTGCGATTCAAACTGAATCAACGGCCATCGAGTGGTATGGCGCTCGTCTCCTATCAGAATACAGAAAGTAAGTGTTTCCCATGATTATATACTGATATCATTACCTACTACTCCATTTTGCCATTTTGGGGGTTTATTGGGGATAAGGGCGAGTTAACCTTGGTTTCTATGGCTTATTACTTACTCCCTCTAATTCAAATTTGATGCAACATCTATACAATGTATAGAGGACATTGTATAGAGGTTGTGTCAATTAATTCGGATCAAATTGAGTAATTCATTTGTTATTGGCGGCATAGGATTCCATTAATTTGGGTTTGCTTCCCCATGACTCTAATCTTATACGTGTAATCGAGTTGCATCGTTGTAGGAAAGTGATTGCATACATAATTAGGTATCTAGTACCGTTACATGCTACCCTTTATATAAAAAATAATTAAAGATGCTAAGCTAGCCTTGCTATCATGCATTTTAAGTATGTTGGTGTGAGTGATCTTCTAGTTGACATGTGTTGGTTCACTACTAAATTTTCTCTTTTTTCAAGGATACATCAAAGATTGGCGCATCAAGAAGATAGATAGAAGAGGCCAAGAAGGGCCAAGCATTTTACAAACCCCTCCACGGCTATGAAAGCCCAAGATCCACAAGTGGGCCCTGTGCAAATGACGGAACCCTGTTCACGAAGCAGGTCGGCTGCCCTCCAGTCTTGTGCCTCCAACTCAATCCTCGCAAGCACCTCCTCAACCGATGGCAAGGCTCCATTGAACACTATGTCATTTCGATGCTTCCACAACTTCCAGAGCACCAAAACAATTATTGTCCACGTCTCCTTCCTCACATGTTTTTGCGGGTTTAGATCAGTCCACCACTTCACGAGGCTTGCATCCAACGACGGTGTCCAGTCCAGTCTCCCCCATGTGCTTGTGATCTTGGCCCATATCTGCCTAGCAAAGACACATCTGAGCAGCAGATGGTCTAGAGTCTCCAAGGCTTGATCACAGAAGGGACATGCCGATGGGTGCGGAGTTGGCGGCGCTGCAACCTGTCCGCTGTCCAACACCTATTACGTGTCGCTAGCCACGTGAAGAATTTGCATGCCAGCGGCGCCCGCGATTTCCAAATCTAGACGGCTCCAGCCTTTTCCATTCTACCTGCAAAATGTGCACGGTACGCCGATTGGGCGGAGAAACTGCCCGTGCTCTCCCATTTCCATGCGATCGCGTCATCCACGCCTCGCACCAGCTCGATGTTCTGAGTCACGTCTACCAATGTTATGAACTCGAGTAGTGCTTGCATGCTCATATCCGGTGAGATGTCTTGCCACCATCCGTCCGTGAGCGCTTGACGGACCGTCTTTTTCCATCCCTGTTTCTTGACCATGGCATATAAATGCGGCATAGTATCCTCAATGCGACCGTCCCGGAGCCACCAGTCCATCTAGAAATGCGTTGTCTCCCCGTCCCCAAGCGTGCATCTTGTGGCTGCTTTGTAGATGCTCATTGATTCATCAGATACTTTCTTTTTGTGTTTGCCATTTTTAACACTGTACAATACAGATGCTCACATATACACATACACACCCTTATGAATGCACGCATGCACATCTTATCTTTATGAGAACCTTGGAGATACTGAGGCTGCACAATATCTTCAGATTGACGAAGTGGCCGCAGACGCCTTTGTAGTCAACGGGAATATCTCCTTCCACTAAACAAATATCACCAGAGAGCCTGCCAGAGAGAGAGCCTAAAATAATTCTAGGAAAATGCAAGCACCAGTGCCAACACAGTACAACGCAGATGCTCACATATACGCACATACACTCATCCCTATAAACGCACAAACACGCACCCTAACCATATAGCGTGGTGAGTAGTATAAAGCATAGCATTTTTTGCTCATTCTACCTTCTATATAAAGTTAGGTTAATGTTCATTATGATGTGATACATACCTGGCAACTTTTTTTCCAGGACACCATAGGATAAGCAAATCAAAGAAAATTATGTGCCATATATAAGGTAATTAACTTTTTTTGTTGGACACCATAGGATAAGCAAATCAAAGAAAATCATGTGCATTAAGGTAATTAAACTATCTAAGCTACGAGCGACGCGGGGCATTCCCAGTGCTAGGAATTGATGCTTCCGTGAGCGACACGTGTCCTTGGTTCTTGCCCTGGTTTCTAGCGGTTTTGCAATTGATTTTTTTGGACAGTTTGGTTCCTTCCTTTTTTTTCTTCTAAAGAGAAAGAGGGCCAGAGAGAAAAAAAGGGAGTGCCTCCTCGGGTCCATCGTAGCCCCGCACCCATGCCACTGCCAGATAGTTGTTTGCCATGCCATTGCCGGAGCTCCCTCCCTCTACCATGTCCCCTCCTCTGCCCCTCCTCAACCTTTGTGTGGCCATGGAGCCGTAGCCACAGACCCTACACTGCTTAGACACTCGAACCGCCTCTGTGACCGAACTAGCCGCCAACGCCCGCCGCCCTCCCACCTCGGCTTTCACCACCCTCCTGCCTCGGCTTTCACCGCCTCCTTGGGTCCTATTCCTCCCACATCATCTTCCACCATAACATCAAACAAGCGCCGGCTACCTACTCCTCAATCCTGCCTGGAGCGCTCTCAACGGCCTACCTCTCCCGGCGGTGCTGGGTGTTGGAATTTTGCTAGTAGGCCTTTGGCCCAAAGCCCAACTAAAATTCTCTTGGCCCATTCATGCACACATGTGAGTGGTGTGAGTGGGACTAAAGTTTAGTCCCACCCCATAAGTTGAGAGAGAGTTGCACCTCTTTATAAGGTGAGCTCTTCTACCACTTGTATGAGCATGAGAATAGGAGACCTACACGCGCGCTCCTCCTCCTCGCTCGCCTCGCCACGCCACGCCTCGCCTCGTCACGACGCGCCGTGGGTTTGCGGGAATGAGCCGAGCCGAGGACAGAGCTATGCACGTTGTCTATATTTTTGCTGCTCGAGAAAAAATAATGAGTCATTAATTAATAATTAACAGACGCGTTAATTACTGAACCGTTTCCGATTCTTTTGGATCGCGACTCGGACGTGGGGTTTACTCCCACGACCTACCCGGCCCGCACTATATAGTCAGGCAGACGTCTACCCTAGACGCCGCCGTCTGGCATGGTTCGCACCACCGTTCCAGATCATTGCCTCGCCAAGCAAGTCTTCTCCATCCCTTCTTTCGTCGTGCACCGGGAGAAGGGACAGCAGGCCTCCGGAACCCCGCCTCTCATGATCCTGTACGAGAGAGGGGCGATCAGGTATTTGGGGAGCGCACTCGCACGACTACTGGCAGCGACGACTTCGTCAACGATGACTTCTTCCCCGACCTCGGCAACCTCATCCTCGACGACATGGGCGACAACCTCAACGCCGGCGGTGCTGCTCCCGCTGCACTGGATGTGATTCTATCCTTCTTGTTCGAGATTGTGGTAGAATTCATGTCTCTAGTATGTGCCCTAGATGTGATCTGTTCATCTACTATGCTAGTTCGCATGTTTAGTTTAATCTCTGCTATTGCTGTCATGATTTATCTTCTGTTTATTCGGATTAAATCTCGTAGTAATTTGCTCATATTTCCAACAATCCAAAAACCTGATTATAGGCAATTTACTCCGAGTGGTTTTGCTGCGCATTTGAAGCCGCCTGCCTTTAAGGGGGTGCAATATAAGAGGTGGCGCACGAGAGCAGTCTACTGGTTTCAGACCATGTGCTGCTATGACGCCACTAAGGGCAAGCCTGAGGGTGATCTTAATCCAGCACAGCTGGAAGCTTTTGAGAAGATCGATACTCTCTTTAAAGGCACCCTTCTGAGTGTTCTTGATGATTCCATTGTGGATTCGTATATGTCATTTGACAACGGCAAGGACATGTGGGCTGCGCTCGAGGCCAAGTTTGGTGCCTCGGACACCGGCAGCGAGTTGTACGTCATGGAACAATTCTATGACTACAAGATGACTGATGAGCGCTCTGCTGTACAGCAGGCTCATGAGATACAATCACTCGCAAAAGAACTTGAGTACTTCAAGTGTGTGTTGTCGGAGGCATCATTGCCAAGCTTCCACCTTCGTGGAACAATTTTTCTACTTCCCTAAAACACAAGAGACAAGAGTTTTCCGTTGCGGATCTCATTGGTACTCTTGATATTGAAGAGAAGGCGAGAGCAAAGGACACACGTGCTCGAGTTGCCGAGGGAGCTTCTAGTGCCCACATGGTACAGAAGAAGACCTTCCAGCCCAACAAGAACAAAACTCAGGGCAAAGCCAAGTTTGATGCAAAGAACAAGCCGTCACATTCTACCAACTTCAAGAAGAATTCTCATAAGAAGGGGAAGGGACTTTGCCATGTTTGCGGTGATCCTAATCACTAGGCTCCGAAGTGTCCTAACCGCTTTGAGGAGCGCGAACATGAGAAGAGCGGCAAGTCCGCTAATGTTGTCATCGGTGATACTGATATGAAGGAATCTGGGTACGGTATTCTTCCTACCATCCTTTCAGTATTTCAATCTCCTGATTGGTTAATTGACACCGGTGCCAATGTACATGTTTGTGCTGACGCCTCCATGTTTTCTTCTTACTAGGTCACAGGGGCTTCTCCCGTGCTGATGGGGAACGGGTCACATGCCATCGTTCACAGCCTGCCGAGTTTTTTCAGACACTAGTGGGCTGGCCCGTTAACAGTCTGCCATGTTTTGGGTCAAATTGAGGCCCATATCAGATTAGGCCCGTTCACAGCCTGCCGAGTTTTGGGCCAAATTACGGCCCATATCGGGTCAGGCCCGTTAACAGGCCACTGTACCTTTGGGCCCATTCTAAGACACGTTTGTATTTCAGCCTGTTAAATGTCCGTTTACCAGTTCGGCCCGATAATAGTTTCGGCCTGTTAGCGGCTTGTGGAGTATCTGGTACGTTGTCGGCCCGGTTTAACTTTAGGCCATTTAACGGCCCATGCAGAAACTGGGCTATTTCTTGTCCGAAGTAACTTTTGGCCTCTTAATGGCCCGTAGTCTTCGTGGATAAATTTCAGCCCAACTGGCCTATCGGCCTGTTAATGGCCCGTGTAACAGTTGGGCCTAATTACAACCCGCGTTGAATCCAGCCTGCTTACAGCCCATCTGATAACGGCCCGTGACACTTTTGGGCCTATGGCCCGCGTGGATACCGGCCTGCTTAAAGCCCATAATTTTATTGGGCCAAACGGGCCCGAGATATATTTTGGCCTGTTAACTGCTCGTCCTATTTGGGCCAAACATGGGCCTTAGGCAGTTTCGGCCTGTATTGGCCCGTGAATTTTTTGGCTCAACGCTAGCCCAATCTAGGTTTTAGCCTGTTAAAAGCCCATTGTATTCTCTGGCCCAGCTGGCCAGAACTTTACTCGGCCTGTTAAAGGCGGGAAACAACCATAAGGTTTAGACCTGCTAATGGCCCAAGATGATTATAGGCCCACGTTTTGGCCCATATGAGTAACGGGCCGCCCTGAAAACCGACAACACTGAGATCCACTGAACCTTCCGGCCTAAATTACAGCATACCGACCAAGACTATACAACAAAGAAATTACCCTCGGCATCAAAGTTCGCCGCCAGTGATAATAAAGGGCAACCAGACAGCAGATTACATAAACTGGGCAGGTCGCCACCAGTGGAAGTTAACAGGCGGACAAAATAATAGACAGAACCTACAACACTTCAACACAGTTCAAGAAAGGTTAGCCCGGCCCAGCAGCTGCAGCGCAAGCAGCTTAGCAACCTGACGAGACTGCGCTTCTTTGGCGCTCATATCCACCAACTTAAGATGCATAGCATCAATAAACATCATGTACTTACAGTTAATCTTGCATGAGATTGGAGTTCCAGTCGTATTTGAGCGGAAGCATGTATTTCTGCTTGAATTTCAGATTGAAGAAGTCAAACAGATTCAGGCGGTGACTTCATCGAGCTTGTGTCACTGAGTAAGTTTGACACTACATCAAGATGTGACTTCGTGGTTGTATCCCTACCCTCATTATGTTTTGCCTTCTCCTCTGGAATATGTGTTAGAGGGACAAACAATGGGTTCATCTCACTATCATTGTGGCAGTTCTTCCTAGCAGCAGTGTTGTCACCCTGAAAGAGAAACAAGTAGGTAGATAACAGGTTTTGCACGTATAAGCATCAGCGCTGTCAATTCATCACATTTCTTTGTTAGAAATAAAGAGACACGGTTTAAAATATCATTAACATAATAGGCATTGTTCATAGTTAAGACGGCAGGAAATGGCATTGTGCAGGAGCGGCCAGCTTCACCAGACCACTGGATTACAGATCAAGAACACAAGCATAGATGTAGTTCTAAACAACATATAAGCATGAATGGTGAGTGTACTGTCAATTTATACCATTTCAGATTGGTAAATAGAGATACACGATTTAAATAATATTAATATAATATGGCATTGTTCATAGTTGAGACATAGCAGGATATGACATTGTGCTGTTGTTGGTAGTCTCACCATACCACTGGATTACAGATCAAGAACACAAGCATACACATAGTGCTAAAGAAGATAACTTGCTATGTTTAGTTTAATTTACATGGTACGGATAAGGAACTAGATTGTACAACTAAAGACTGAAATTGAGAATGACAAACTTATGTTTATGTACTTCTACTTTATAAACTTTGAACAAGCAATTTGATGTAGACGACAAAAATAAACAGCATGTGCACTCATAGCTATCCAAATATAAACAACAAAGTTTGAAGGCTTGAGGAGGACAAACTTACATTAGTAGTGAAGACAGCCTCTATAAAGGCCTTGTCCATATTGATGGGGGGCAATTCAAGAAGTTTACCTCGCACTCTTCTTCAAGAGTATTGCCTTTATTCTACATTTTGTTAAGAGTAAATATAAATGTGAAAATATAGGAACAAATGGCGATTATTTAACTTAAGATGCAGAGTACAAATGTAAATACAGCATACAGGCAGAAGACACTGACAAGAGCAATGCGGAGCTAAACTTCTTCAGTAACATTGGTTTTATTCAATATTTTGGCAAGAGTAAATGTAGATCTGATGTGTAGAAAAATGGAGGACAAGGGAAAATAAGCTGCAAAGTGTACATGAAGAACTAGCTGACAAATATAAGGACAACAGATACCAAGAACAATGCAGAACTCAATTTCTTCATAGACATTGGGTTTATTCTACATTAATTTAAGTATTAATATAGATCTGATAATTTGGAGCGAACAGTGGATAAGCAAGCTATAATGCATAATGATGTCACATAATCCACCAGGTATGAATGTAAGGACAGCGATAGGACAATAGGTACTCACAAGAGCAAAGCAGCGACCAGCATAGTTGCGATATCCTAGGTTTTGCGGCGCTGGTTCTATCGCCAATATACGTCGGGTGCTATGTGATTTCTCCGGTAGCACCACCTTTTTCAAGGACTTTGCTTGTACTCCTTCAGGTTCTGCAATCACCCTCTTCCTTTTGGATGTTTGAAACACAAGAACAACATTTGAATGGAAAAACATGGTATGACGACAAATGGAATAGGTGTTGATAATGGATGGGCATGGCATCTTCACATATATCATGAGTAAACTAAGCAGATGGTGGTGCAACGAAGCAAAAGAAATGCAAGACACCTTATGCAAGATATGTGCAACCAATAAAACCTTGCCAAATTAGAACAGGCACCTTATTGGGTGAACAGGATAGGCCATCCGCCTTTGACTCCTTGAGCTCAGAATAGTCATTAGGATCATATTCTGAATACGAATCTATAGGTCGGGAGCATGTGGGTTTCATTGAATCCACAATGGACCTCAATCCCTTGATGCCAAGTTTGTTACCCATTGAACTGTTCTCCAATATTCTTCTGATGTGCGCATTCTTATATTCATTGTGATTACGTACAATATCTGTAAAACATGAAAACACAAATAGTAGTGAGATTATCTTTGTAATGCAGAGGATATTGTAATATAATAGAGGCTCCATGTAAACCCTTGTGTGCTATGGATTCTGATGAGAGAGCCCATGTGTGCTGTAATATGGTGAGTAGATTAATATAATCTGGCACAACTACACAAAAAATAGGCTCCCTGTTGGGGGGCCCAAATGTAAGGATAGTTGGCAGATGATAGGTTCATAATATACCGTATAGAAAGTTTATTGCCAAACCATGATAACGAGAGCGCAGAGCCAATAGGCAGATCTTAGTGTAGATAATAGGGGTACACCATAACCACCATAAATAAATCGGGAAAGCGGAACTGGCTGGAAAACATAGGGTTTTGCCGCTACTAATATGCAGCCTATCGATCACCTACAGACCAACTCTATTCATCTGAAGGCGCACAACTGTTACTATCAGTTTAGTCTATCAAAGACCGCGCGGCTCCCACCATTTCCGGGGTATTATAGCAGACCAATTTGAAGTGCGAAATCATTTAGTAGAACCGGCCCAATAGAGGTGTTGACTGCAGATGTCCCTGCTCCCCTTCTTGACAAGGAACATACTGTGCTTCCCATACAGAACACCGCACGGGCCGCCGGCCGAACCACCGGCCCCCACCGCCTGTGTTCCTCCGCCACCACCACCCCCCAGCCCTGCTCCCACCCGCGTCGAGTTTTCTTTGTTCGGAAAGGCCCCACCACCGCCCCCCACAACCACCGTCCCCACCCGAGCCCCTTCCTTCGCACCGGCGAACTCCGGCGAGCTCTCAAAAATCGACTGACCCAATTTTGAAATTTAGTCTACTGTCATTTAACTACTGTGGAATATAAAAGGGGAAAACCATAAGCATTGCGAGTATAGTGTTGAGCGTGCCATGGTGGGTCTGAAGGTGCAAACCGGACAAAGGCAACGTCGCATTGCTTTCAACAAACAAGTAAGTGATGGACAAGAAATCAGAGTAAAGAAGTGGCGATCTATTTTCTTGCTGCAATAAATAAGTTGAGCAGATATGAAAGAGTACCCCCTCTAGTGCGGCGCCGTGTATGCATCTGCTGAGAATTTGACGGTGTTGTGGTAGCGATGGCTGTCGGTGGCGTGGAAGCAGATCTAGGAGGGTAGACGGTGGCGGCAGGGCACGGTGGACGAGACGGTCGTGGGAGCGGTGCCGGCAAGGTGGAGAATGGAGGGGATGAAGCGAGAGGACGGGATGCAAGGATCCCGGTCCGAAGCCGTGGATGAGAGAGGTCGATCTCTTGTAATGGCCGACGGCGTCGGGGTATCAGCTCCGGCATGGTGGAGGAGGACAGCGGTGGATGGGGTGGCGGACGGCGGTGGATGGGGTGGCGGACGGAGGATGCTGGGGTGGAGAGGGTGTTTTGGCGCCCACGGAGTACGAATGGGGAAATGGAGGGAGAGGGGAAGGGGGGAACCATGTCTCCAGGGCGCGCTTGTCTCAAATGCGAGGAAATTTACAAACTTAGCCCCCGTTTAAAATTTCCTACATCACAACAATATTAGTCGGTTGGGGATAGGATGGTAATCTCGCATACACCGAATATTTGCCGACGAGAGTTTGTTTTTGGCGCCCACCATGTATGAATCAGGGAGGGAGTCAATTTCGGCCGAGGAGACACTGTGTTTTGGCGCCCACCGTGTATGAATCCGGGTGAGAGGCGGTTATGTCACGTTTGAGTGAAATTACAAACCTACCCCTATCGAAACCTATAGAAATCGAGCCGTAGGCTTTGCGTGGCAGGGATAGGCAGTAATTTCCATCTCGCAGATTTTGGTTTCGGGCGGTTACTGTGACTTTCCCCGCTTCGTTCAAATTTTTGCAGAGCAAGAGTGCACGTTTACCGTGCCAACTCAATTCGAATCCAGATTGTATTCTATTTTTGTTCGGGCAGGATCCATTTTTGATTGGAATAAAATTATATATATATATATATATCATTTATATATATATACTTTCAAAAGCACAACACCCTTTATACATAAATATGGTTTACAAATGGCATGATCTCAGATTCATAAGGCTATATCCATCTTAATTTGGATTTTCAAATATTTGAAACCACTTTATGTTGAAATCCAATGTATGCATTCCTTGCTAACTGTCTCCAATTAATGTGTGTTTCATGCAGGTTTTTATTTTTTTACTTCTCAAACATGTATAATGTGTTTCACACACGCAACATATAGTGTAATCCCGCTTAGACATTAATTGCATATAAACCATGCATTGTCTCTAATTAAAGAATCTATGGATCATTAACATTGATAAACTATATAACATTACACGTGTCCCCAAATTCAAATGAATATGCATGTTTGATACACCAATTTGCATTATGATATTATCGATGTCGTGATCTCCAGTTTAAATATTTGAATCCCCTTTAATCCAGATATTCGTCTCATATAGCTATCACTCATGCTTATATAGGAGTATCTCTCTAGACCTATACGCATTCATCGTCTCTCGGGTATCTCTCGTGCTACCTGTATGTCAACAATGATCTTTTATCTTCGTAACACACTGACGGTACTCTCTCCCTCGACCTCCATCACTCTATCTCTCTCTAAGTATATCTCGCTCCCTGCTATGTGTCTCTAACTATGATTCTCCATGTGAAATCTCTTTCTCTCACACAAACACAAACTTCGTCTCCCGGGGTCTCATTTCTCTCTACTATTCCCCTGTGTGCCACTCGCACACACCCTCTCACACAGAGATGTCTTTCGCTCCTTAGGTATGAGAAGCTACGACTCTTCCTCTTAAATATCTCTTTCTCACACACAAACACAAACTCTGTCTCCCAGGGTCCCATATCTCTCCACCATTCTCTTGTATGTTGCTCACACACACTCTCTCTCCCTAGAGATATCTTGCGTTCCCTCATATGTCTCTCTAGCTATCACTCTTGTTGTGAAATATCTTTCTCTCTCGCAGACACAAAACTCCGTATCTCGGGATCTCATTTCTCTCCGATATTTGTTTGTATGTGAGTCACATGCACCCTTTCTTCATCTCTCTCACACCCACACACATAACTCAGCCTTCTGATCCACTCGACTCCTATCTCTAACGCACACTAGCTAGCATCTTTATCTTTCTATTTATCTGTTTCTCCATCAACCTTCTTTCTCGCCCTCACTCTTGCTTCCTATCACGCACACTATGTATGTTTCTCTCTACATGCAGTCAAGTGCCCTCTTTTTATCTTTCTCTCACACACACATAACTTCGCCCTCTGAACCACCCGGCGGTCATCTCCGACACTCAAACTAGCCGATGTCCCTCTAGCAAGCATTTCCATCTCTGTATCTATCTGTAGTTTCTCTGTCAACATTTCTTTCTCGCACGCACCCTTGCTTCCTATCACCCACACTATATATGTCTCTCCATACATGCATTTATAGGTTGATCTCTTTTGCACAATCGTTGTCTCTCACTCCCTCTGCTCGCCATAGATGCATGCTCCAGCCCACGCCACTATCTCTTAAAGACAAAAACACATGCTCAATTGTCGGGCCTTCTTCCCTGCACTCTCACATGCATGCATATTGTCATACCGATCCGTCTCTCCCATGTCGTTGATCTTATGACTTATGTCTTCTTTCTTTTATCTCGATCATGCGCGCGCGTACACACACACACATCCACGTATACATGTATACCTCTCGCACATGCACGTTCAAGGTCTCTATGTCTCCATACGTAGTTAATTACCCTCAACCCTAACACCACATCGAATTGTTCTCTTCTTGTGTGCACATAACTTCCGTCTAGATGGGTAAAACACACACTCACACTTAACAATCTCCTTCTAGCTACCCCCTCTCTCACCCTTCCCCTATATCCCCGAAACTAATAAGACCATCTCTTCGTTTAATTCCCACCTACATGTACCATCGATATATAGTAGTCTTCCTCGGTGTCTCTCGAACAAACACGCTCTCTCGATGTCGACTCCTCTCACGCGCACACACCTTCTCTTCCCTCTCTACGGGCCTTTTCTCTTTCGCGCCCCATCGTTGGTGGCCTCTACCATACACATCACCTCTCTGTGATGAAGCCACGCACACTTAAATTACATCCGCCACCGAGGACCCCACGTCATGCACACACACGCACCCACCCCCCCACACACGCATGCACCCACCCACCCACCCCCTCACACACACACTAAGACTCCATCTCTCTCTCACACACACACGCACCCACCCACCCCCCAGACACACGCGCACACACTAAGAGTCCATCTCGCACACACATGCTCTAGGCGGAGCATTTGTTCCTACCACCCTTCGTCCAACCTTACCCGTATGATAAACAATCACCTTAATTTACTTGTATAACATGGACAAATTCCACTTTACTTTACTAGTTAGCAAACTTATCATCTCTACTATTATAAAAAACCGAGTTGGTGATGATGGTGTGCCTGCCATCTTGTAATATAGACCGTCCGATCTATATCTGATGGATAGAAAGCAAACTATGATAATTTTACAAAAGATACCCGCACCTCTCTCCACATCCTTATCTCCCACAACCTCATTGCTGAGCAACTAAAAAAGGAAGTCTCTGAAACAATCTAGCATGGTGGCCGCCGCCGCCTGCCGACGCCGTCCATCCCCATGCCTCCGCCCAGTCCGATCACCAGTCAGCACCATGCTCCACTCCTCCTCACCTTATCTCTCATCTTTCATTTTTTCGATGAAATTCTCGAGATACCGGTTTTCCGATAAAATTCTCGAGATATCATTAGTTTTTACACATGGGATTACCCCTGCATGGGTCAATCACAACAGGAGTTTTATAAAAAAATGCATATTGATGTTCCGTGCAATGCACGAGCATCTTGCTTGTAATTATATAACGCAAATCACGAGCAGGAAGTGACATTTTTTTTACAGAACCACGTTAACATGGCCACGTAAATTACTAGCTAAAGTGTAATACCATTATACTTATATCCCGATGCAAAAGGTTGAGTACATGTCCGAAGAGTAGAGTCGCACACACGCACTCTGTCTCTCAGAATCTCTCACACACACCAGTTACGTGACGCCCACTTAAGCAGACACGTATGTTACAATTTGTGCACCCGCGAGTACACGTGATGGTTCACATTTATTTAAGCCGAACGGCGAACCCAAACATTAGCTACATTCATTCCCCTCCCGCCACCTCTTCTCTGGTCGCCGTCGCCCGGTAGCCATGGCTCGGCCGAAGGTAACGACATACACCATACTCCCGCCGGAGCGGCGCTTTAATCTGGAAATTTTAGTGTTTATGCATGCACCTTTTTGTGCTAGCACTCCTATATAAGGGTTGACCCGTTGCTTCCCGCGGACGTGCGCGGGCGGTGGAAGAGGAAGGAGAAGGGAAGCGGGCTGTGGAATAACGTTTTTTTACCACAATTTCTTAGGAAACTGAGTGCAATAATTGAGTAGTTTTGCAAACTACCAGTACTACACCTGAAACGATTCAAAACCAATACTCCCTTGCTAGCGCGCGGTTCCCGCGTGAAACGGTCAGCGTCGCCCTAGAGCGTCAGTGCTGCATTAATGCCCGGCCAGAGCGGAGGCGACCTCTCAATGGCACCGGCTTTGAAGCAGCGCAACGGCCGAGAGAGCGCCGCTTCCCGATGCACGCGACTGCTCCGCGTCGAGACTGGCCATAGTTTGGATGAGTCTCCATCGTGGGGAGCCACACTAACTGCGATGATATGGATCGTTCCATCTATGAAGAACACGTGGGACTGGAACTATGAGATGGACATGTACCCAAGAGTGGACGTACGAACCTGAGTAATGTAGCGCAGTAAGTGAAGTAGAAAGACACAAATAGTATGAACATGCGTGGCATATAGGCATTTGTCTACTACGTACCACTAAATGTTGTACGTGCAATGCACGGTGATGTTATGGAGTACGTGCCTAAGTACTCTACCACTACTATATTAATTGGAGGCACATATTAGGTTTTATATTTGTTTACGTGTATGCCCCGAGACCTTCCAACTAGACGTGTATTTCTCTCCGGGTCGCACTTTGTATCGTTCATACCACTAGTACTACTACGTGTGGTCTCCGACCCAGAAGTGGAAGAAGTGGAGACGCTCTACCACGCTGTTCAAGTCCCACTCCTTTCGCCGACGTGTGGGACATCCAGCACGTGTCGTGTTTGGCACTCCTTCGTCGTAAGAGTTGAAACGCTAGCATTCATCAGAAAAAAATCAGCAGTGATACTATACCACGCGGTTTCCTTGATCCTCGATATCGGAAAGAATACTTCCGTTCGCCAACATGTGGGACGTCGACCATCCTGGTCCACTTGCCATGCACGCAGAACTCCAAGGGAGAGTCACCCCGGTCGTCGCGCTACAGTAATAATGACTAATGAGCCGTCAAATCACAGGCCCAACCTTTCCCACTGTGAAGTTGCTCGGACGAAGGAACCATCATGACTTCGTTGAATTCCGCTTCTTGAAGAAAACTACTGTACCAGCAGTACTGCTAGCTACAATAGTTACTCCAGCAGAGGCCTCCTTTCGTTCATAGGATAGGAATTTTATAGGAATATGAAAATCATAGGAAGTGAGATGACATGCATCTCAATTCCTATAGAGAAAGAGATGCCATTTGATGCATAGGATAGGAATTTTCCATTGAGTCTAGGCTAATGTACTGGTAATTTTCTCTAAAAACTACAGTAGTAAATAGTAGTACCGGTACATGCTCATACTCAGAGACAGACACACACACACACACTAACTACTAGTACTACTACTTCTCACATGCTGGCCAGACGTTGTCGTTCTCCTTCCCGGCTTTGTCGGCGACACCCCACCGTGCTTGGATCTCCGCCGACCTCTCCGCAGCAGCGCGTGCGTCCTCTTCTTTCTTGCGGCGGCGGGCCTCTCTTTTCTTGAGTGCTTTCTGACTTCTCCGCTCCCTCTGTGCGGCTTTGGCCGCCTCTTGCTCTACTGCCCATTCGGCCTTGGCAGCTTCAAATTCCGCCCACGTAGGTGTGAGGTCGCGAGCGGCGATGAACTCGGCATGGCGGGATGCCATCGCTTCCCTACCATTTTGTGTGCGGTTGTGGGTGGCGAGGAACTCGGCGCGGCGGGATGCCATCACTTCCTTACCGGTTAGTGTGCGGCGCGGTGGCATGAAAGACGCTTGGTGAGAGCTCTGGGGTGGAGTGGCCGGACAACCGTATAGTGCATTGGTTTGTCAAGAGCTCAAGTACAGAAGACGAAGGAAATTTGGATTCCCCTTCAATCCTGATCATTTATTACCGAGTAAAATGCATTGGCGGTCATCGAACTTGTGTTGATAGCTCACTTTGGTCATTATATTATACGTGATGCACACATTAGCGCACACCGTCCATAGAGGCAAGTAGCATGTACGCGTGAAGACACTCACGCTCATGCTGTCAAACCATGCTAATGCATGCACGTTGCCCTCTCAATCAAAGTCCTGCTCATGGCGCAACGCAAAGGGCGAGCCCGTCACCTGCGCGCCCCGGCGGTGCCTGACATTACTGTTTAGACGTTTGATGGAGGCCTCCGCGAACACCGAGCATGTATTCACCTGGCTCAACACCAACGGTCATACTCGGGACTCGGCGCCTTGCTCATGTATATCGTCCATCACAATGACAATATATAAAACAGCCTAGCTAGAGAGGGTACTATGGTACGGAGTATGTACTATCGTGAGCGACCGATCATAGTGCCACTGCACACGAGTGTGTGTCTGATCGATTCGTCCATTATTTGTAAGTTATGCATGGTTGTGTGGTGTCTAGTGGTGGTCGTCGAAGGCTAGCTGGCGACAAGACCGGTTGCATGGACGCCTAGTTGTCAATACGTGCCGCATACACTTCAAAGGCTCGTCATCCATGAGTTCACATTTTACCACCACGCCAGCGTCTGACCACCCTGGCCTACCGAAACCCCTTCCATCGCTAGCGCGCGCTTCCCGCCTGAAACGGACACCGTCTCTCCAGAACGTCAATGCCGCATTCACCGGACTTAACTGCAGGTGCAGTTGGTGTGTCACTGACATGCGGGCCAGATGCCCGTTGGGCCCACATGTTAGTGACCCAACGCACCTGCAGTTAAGTCACTGAAGCAGCGTCCGCATTCACGCCCGACGAACCTACTCCGGTGCCAGCCGTCCATCCATCTGCCGTGGCTCATTGCCATTCGCCCGCTATATTAACTTGAGCCCCAGCTCCCAGCTATAGCCAAAGACCCACACTCATTCTCCTCCGGTCCCTTCCTTCTGTCGGCACCACTCCAACCATGGCCTCCTGACGCTCCAAAGCTCTCTTGGACGTACTTTCGCAGGAGTAGACGAAGGACATCGGCGGCTCCGCTCTGGGCGCGCTCCAAAGCTCTCTTGGACGTACTGTCGCAGGAGCAGACGAAGGAGATCGCCGGCTCCCCCCCCGCCCGCCCTCCGCCGCCACTACCATGAAGCCTGCGCGCGTGCGCGGGTGCAGCCGGCAGCGAGGAAGAGTAGTACACGGTAGGTCGCTGCGGCTCTGGTCCTAGGAAGGCCACCTCTCCTCCACTCAGTCGACGCCAAGCTTGGTGGGATAAACATCGGTGGCCGATTAGCCGCTTGACGGCGACGTGGAGGCAGAAATCTTCAGAACCTTGTGCCGGAGGAGGACATTATCGAGGCGGATGAGGAGGAGGCAAAGGCAATGGCCGGCTTTCTCGGGTTCATGGCCGGACATGGTGGTCGGGCACCGGCGATCATTTAGATTAGGTTTGTAGTAGGTTTTAGTACGGTTTGTGTGAAATATGTAATGAATTTCGTCCACTTTGTAGGAAAAGTTTTCGAAATGTAATGAATTTCATCCGGTTAATTTGAAATTTGCTTTGTTTGCACGAATTTCGTCCGGTTAGTTCATATAGTTGTCGAAAGGTATGCGGACAACATTGGATGGCATCCATCAGTGTCCTCGGACAGATGCCGGTGTAAATTTGTGGGCCAGCGCTGGAGATTAACAGTGCTCCATTATTTGGCAGGGAACAGTTATCCCTCGATCAAAGTCAGATCCGCCGTGTTTTGCACTCCTCCCACGTAAGAGTGTAAACTCTTCTTACATAAAAATGGAGCAAGTGGACGGCACTGTACCACGTCATATCACTCAAACTAGCCCGCCTAACCGCCCTCGTCATTTTGTTCTGGATTTCTATCGATCGATCGCACGAAAATGTTTCGCTTTGCAAGTTCAAAAGAAAAGGCGGCACACTTATGACTCGTACGCGTCGCACCTCCGACAGTTCGGCTCGCACGCCGCTCACCAGAAGGGACACACATTGTCTTGCAATTTCACTGACATGTGGGACTGCAATTGAATAAACCGTCGATAGCCGAAATCTAATCGCTCGGCGGGCGTCGGCTAAGAAGAGAGACGGGGGAGGGAGAAGAGATCGCCCGCCCGCCGCACACGGACTCCAAGAAATATATGGTGATAATGTGAGGTGGGCCATGCGGGGGTCCGGACCGCTTCCAAGCCCTCCCCCCTCAGACGCCAGCTGCCCGCATTCATAGCAAGTAGTACTAGTAAAATACTGGCCTATAAGCCCGCTTATGTGGAGGAGAGAGAGGCATTGACAAAGTCAAGGAGTGGGCTCTGCAAGAGCCCGTCTCTACACGTGCTCCTAGGTATAAAAAAACTAATTCTAAAAAAAGAGGCATAAAAACAATTGTTTCTAAAAAAAGAAAGGTAAAAAACATTTGAGAGGAAATAGATAGAGAGATAGTGAGAAAAAGTTGTAACCTTTATAGCCAACCTTATAGTCAACACTATGGTAGTATTACATGAGGAAGGAGGGAGTGGTGCACATGCCAAGTTCACTGGGCTGCCGTGTTTCACACTCCTCCATCATAACAGTGGAGACAATAGCTTTCATAAAAAATAAACAATGAATACTCGTTGCTCATCCTCTGTATCGGAAAAGAACACTTTCCATTCGTCGACATGTGGGACGTCGACCATCCTGGTCCACCTGCCATGCACAAAATTATCCTGGTCCACCTGCCATGCACAAAATTATCCTGGTCCACCCCGGTCATAGCGCAGGCCCAACCTTTCCCGCTGTAAGTTGGTCGGACGAAGGAACCATCATGACTTCGTTGAATTCTGCTTCTTCAAGAAAAGTTACTGTACCTGCAATACTGCTACCACACGCGAAGACTGGACGGCACTGTACCACGTCATATCACTGAAACCCACTAGGCCAAACTAGCCCGCCTAGGATTTGTACTCCCTCCGTTTCAAAGTTAGTAGTACAAAGTTGAGTCATCTATTTTGGAACGGAGGGAGTACATCTCTGTACTGCTATGATTTTGTGTTGTACGTCTCTGTACTTTTGCTATGATTTTCCTACCCTATGAACCAAATGTGGCCTGAATGTATCCATGTCGACTATTGTCTGATCGATCGCTAAGCCTACAATTTTAGGAGCTTGGGCTATTGGCCGATCGACGATGGATAAGTATAAGCGTACCACGAGCTCATCAGCCCCAACGTTTCTCTTCGGTGAGTGTTTTGCAAGTACTATAGCTGGCACAGTAGCTAGCCTACTAACACCAAGAATCATCAAACAAGCCCCGCTGGTATGATAAAAAGTTCAAACTTACATCTAAGCATGCGATATATTACATCAAAAGCTGGTGAGGATACATCTGTTTCCATAACTCGGAGAGGGTTCGCATGATTCATTATCAAACAAAAGTAGCAAGTACCGCCCACACAAGACAGTGCACTAGCCCTAAGATGGTTTGATAACACGCATCGTTCTGGTAATTAAACACAGGGCAATGCAAACTACCCTGAAGGATTAGCGCGACCAACTATTTCTTGTCATCGATCTCTCAAGAAATGACGACAGCATGGATAGCGGCATGGGAATCGATCTCTGGGGCTATGTCCACAGGACTGACCGCGACATCGGAATCGATCTCTGGGGCGCTATCCACAGGATGGACAGCGGCATCGGAATCGATCTCCGGGGCGATGTCAACAGGACGGACCGCGACATCGAAAACCATCTCTGGGGCGTTGTCCATAGGACGGGCCGCGACATCGGAATCATCAAGGATGTCCACCGGCACCTGCACAACCCTAACATAGTAGCAAGCACATTACAAATAATCAAAAACCACAACTATGGTAAGCCATTATTTTTTACCTTGTGTAGCTCACCGGGGGATCCCATCCCTCCGGGGGCCATCTCCTCGTCCTCGATGCGTGCCATCACCTTGCCAGGGGAATACTGCTTCTCAACGGCGACTATCTCCTCAAACTCGGCCTTGAGCCTCGCATAGGTGGCCATTAGAGTTTCTAGGGTAGGCACGGTGGGGCCCTTGCTGTCCTTCCAACTTTCTTTGAGGAGTTCGTCCGCCAACGTCGTCAACTCTTTGGCCAGTGCTTGTTTCTTGGAGTTCTTCGTCTCCATGGGTTGGCCCGCCAACATGGTCAACTCGTTGGTCGGTGCTCGCTTCCTGGAGATCGCTGTCTCCAATGGGTTGTCCGCCGGCAACTCTTTGGCTAGTGCTCCAGGATCCATCAATGAACTGACAAACAAAAAGCAATCGAAAGGAAACCACAATCGCTATGAAAACGGGAAAATAATAGGCTATGATAATCGGTCGGTGCTTCGCAAAAAGAAGATTCTTGGAATGAAAATATAGCAGCATCACTGATTCGCCCACCTTTCCTTCGTCGGTACAGAAGAAAAATGGCAGAAGTGAGTAGCCTGGAGTGAGGTTTTCTTCAAGAAAGGGGAGAAAGGGCTTCAACGAGCGTTCCAGTGAAATGATGGTTGCTTCGTCCAGTCCAACTTTGAGGCCACTTTACCACTGCTGGTAAAGGTGGGTTTTGTGATATGACGGGTCATGAAGGCCACACCGGGGTGGCCGGTGAGTCTTGACTGTAGCACCTCACTGTGATTTGGTGGATGGCACATGGGCCCGGATGCTTTGATGTCCGGCATGTAGATAGAGCGGCTAGTCATATAGGAGTGTTCAATACTGTGAATCGCGACCAAGGCGGAGAGGAAAACGAGAGAACTACGTAATTAATGCATGATTTAATTAGGGTAGTTTTGTAAAGTACGAGATACATTCCTCCAATCACAAAATGCCTTGGTTGATGAGATTTGAGATTTGAGCCAGTACTGCACGCGGTGAAATCTCTAGAAAGGCAAATACTCCTTTCCGATTTACAGGGCTATACTAGCAAGTACTAGTACTACAATAGTGGGCTCAAATAGCAATTTTGTCTCATGCAAGAGCCTGGCTATATGCGTGCTCCAAGGCTCCGCACCACGCCCCACCCCTACACAAAGACTGCCACGCGAGCGTTCACAACTGCCACGTTCGGGTTGTGCTTGGCTCTTCGCATCTTCGAGAAGACGAACAATGATGTTACTACTACTTCTACAGTAGTATCGAATCCACTGCTGCATGTCCGTCCACCGCGTGTGGGAGGGATAGCCACCGCGCGCATGGACGAGGGAGAAGGCATGTAGTAGTAAAATCAAGCTTCTCCTCGTTGTACGAGTTGACGCGACACATCATAGCACTGGCCCCACATGGTTGCCTCTAAACTTGGATGAAAGACCCGCAGTGTACAATACTCCATTTGCTGCAACCTCTAACATTTACCCCACCACAAATTAAAATATATATTCCTGTCTTGACCAGATGAGCGTGCAAACTAGAATCACCAGGATGATAGGTAGGGCCAGAAGATTATTTTAATAAAAAAGCATGGAGCCGACCCCAACGATTTTAAGCTTACAGGCACGGTACACGCTATCGTAGACTACTCTACACATGAAACTGCCACACGAGCGTCCGGGCTGCGCTTGGCTCTTCGCCTCTTCGGGAAGTCGAACAATGATGGAGTACTACTGCAGTGGAGGAGTACTACAGTATGCTTCTGGCCATCTGACACCGATTGAACTGCTGCATGTCCACTGCGTGCGGGAGGGAGAGCGTGTAGCGAACGAAAGCTTCTCCTAGTCCTGCCAGCCACCACACTCATGGGAGAGGGAGGGACGCGGCTTCATTGACTTACTGCTCCTGCCTTTGCGTCTATGACAGGTGGGCCCAACAGGTGGATGGCCCACCTGTCATGCAGCCAAAGGCAGGTGCGGTTAAGGCGAGAGGGCATTGTAGTAATCAAACTTCTCGGTCTTGTATGATTTGACGCGACATATCAAAGCACTGCACTCGATATATTTCAATAATTTGCATTGACCGATGCATTAGTTACTCCCTCCGTTCCTAAATATAAGTCTTTTTAGACATTTCAAAAGGACTACAACATACGGATGTATGTAGACATATTTTAGAGTGTAGATTCACTCATTTTGCTTCGTATGTAGTCACTTGTTGCAATCTCTAAAAAGACTTATATTTGGAAACGGAGGGAGTACAATGCATGCATGCATGTCGTGACTTTCCTTTTGATACTTGCATGTGTTGATTTGATGCACCTTGCCAAATTTTGACTATAAATTTAACTAACCAAATGTTCATGCATGTCACAAAAAATTACGGGGCTGTTTGGATTTTGACTATGTTTGTCATATGTTGCCACATTATTTTTGCCACACTTGCCACACTTGCCTAACTTGAGTTGCTCAAATTGTTAGACCCACTTTGGCTTGCCTAAGGGAATCTTGCCACACTTTTTGTGTCTATGACATGTGGGGTTCACTGCTAATAAAAAAAATCTTGTCTTAGGTGTGGCTAGAACCAAAGACCCACCTAACTTGGTCAAATTTGCCTAAGGTGAGGTGTGGCAATATGTGGCTGGAAACCAAACAGCCCCTACATCATTGAAAACTATGTTCAAATACGAATCAAACAATATAATTTTTGTTAACATGCACTAACATTTTGTCAGTTAAATCTTTGGTCAAAATTTAGCACTAATTACAAAGGGGCCCAATAAATATTGTACTCTCACATTTTGTTTTGAGGATACTCCCACATACTCCATCCGTTCCCAAATATAAGTCTTTTTAGAGATTCTAACAAGTGACTACATACGGAGCAAAATGAACGAATCCATACTTTAAAATATGTCTACATACATCCGTATGTTGTAGTCCATTTGAAATGTCTAAAAAGACTTATATTTAGGAACGGAGGGAGTAGAAAATATAAATAATAATGCATGTTGGGGCAGCCCACATTTCCGATAATTTTAACCATGGGCTTGTTCATAATTTTTACAAGGGGGTGGTTGTTCATTTAATGGAGGGTCTTGTACCAGACTTGAACGATACAAAGTGCGACCTGGCACACCGTAACACCACTTGGAATAAGCGGGTAGCTATCTCAAAAAACAATCAACAACTAAAAAAAGGCGACCTGGCATGTACACAATTTTAAACGATTATTTTGTTGGAGTGAAAAAGGAAAACTACCCCAGTACGTATATATAGGCCAGAGCCTCCGCGCTTGCTTTCTAGGGTTGCTCTATTCACACACTCTCATCCTCTCGAGATCTAAACAAGATAGCGGTGGTAACACTGTCTTTCTCCCTTCAAAAAACACTGTCTTTCTATCCTCACCGCTGGTTACAGATCCGGACGTACCCCCCTCCGCCGGTGAAGGGGAGGAGGGGCAGCGTTTAGGCCGTCGTTGACAGCGAGGGAGGAGACCCACTGCCGGCCGCACCGTTATCTCTGGCCGAGCGCCGGTGTGGGAGGTCCTCCGATCCCTTCGTCGTTGCCCTAGTGTGGGCGGATCCGTCCTCCCGCCGCCCACCTATCCACATCCCGACGACCTTCAGGTATATCTTCCTTCGAAACCGCAGTAGCTCTACTTCCCCAGCTCGCTACGTTGCTGCATGTGCATCATTTTCTGCCTCTCAGGCCCTCTCGATCGGATGGTCCAACGTCACCTTTTTTCTTCTTCTATTGTTAGAGGTAAAGCTACTTCATGGAGTCGAATCTTGTACTTGGTTCAAACAAGAAATAAAGTGGGGGTAGGGGAATTTAGTATGTGCATCGGACTTGGTACAAACAGGAAGGATAGGGGGTGAAAGTAGTACAGACTGGTCATCCAACCGGTCTCTTGGTCGAAAAGGGAAATATAGGGGAAACGCTGTACACAGTGGTATGACCAGGACTAGATTTGCTATCCACACATAAGATGGCTGCATGCATCATTATGATGCAGAGGCCGGGGGCACGCCTCCATTTCCAAAAAAACATAGGAGTAGGTGGCTAGAGTGAACAAAAATGGGACCAACCCAGATATGTTTCTTGGATGTTTGTTTCTCGGGGCAACAAACTTTGAATCACCACTTTATGCCCCGGCTTAGGTACATGGTGCTGGACTGCTAGTGCACCCACTGTTCCATGCCCTTATACCAAATATTTAGCTGTTCTTAATCTAATGCCCCTGGTAAAATGAAGCCATGCCACTGTTATAAGCCATGACAAGTTTAGCCAAATGTTTTTGCCTGTAATTGTTTGAGACTCTGACTGTTTCCTCTATAGCTATTTGTGCAAACAGGGATATCCATTTCACCTGGTTGCTGTTGTGACCTTTTGGTGCACTGCACAAAACACTTCTTAAAAGAAGGGACTTTTGTGCTATTTAACTGGAATGTCAGAATGGAACAGTTGGTTCATTTCAGTGGAACTGCACAAAGGAAGATCTGTGTTCCAATCCTCATCATCCATATTGGCACCATAACCTTCCTTTAGGTAAGGATGATATTTAATGCATGTGTTCATCTCTATTTTGCGACTGCCATGAGAAAATAATGCTATTGTTTACTAGTACACTTGTACTCCCTCACTGACAAAACCAATTCTGAAATAGAAGGCCAATCATGTACTTGGTTTCACCAACTGGTGAGGAGAAAGAGAAACAGAGCATGAAGAGGAGGAAGAAGAAGAATAAACAATGCCAAGGTGATATTGCTGAAGCCGAGGCCTCAGTCGAGGCCATTCAAGGGCTCCAGCAACATCTACCTTACATGTGAGACGATCCTCCAGGGAGCCCTTCCACTTCTGCGTATTGTCCATGATGATTTTGATGCTACTATTAGAGTAATATGATAATGTCTTTCTATCCTTTCTCACGAAGCTAATGAAGGTTTCACCTTGTTCCTACTTGTGCAAACAGGGATCATGTTGTGCCAATCATACAATTTAGTGGAACTACACAAGACAATACAATGAACTGTATCCCAGCCAGTGCTTTATCTCTACCGGAAGTTCTTGATAATCTTTCGATATAATCTCAGCACTGGAAAACAAGAGTGATTTCAACCATACATTTGAAGTGCACAAAAATATATACTATTGAGTGATTCCAGTGAGTGCTTTATCATCTCTTCTGGGACTACATGAATAAGCTTTTTTTGCTTAGGTTGGTACTGGCCTAAGGCCTTCATCCATATTAGTTTGTTGTCATCTCTATTTGTATCATGCTACTGTCATGAGAAACTCCTTTATCTTTGCACGTTAAAGTTTTGCAACCTATGATACATGGCAATGCTTTGAGTGTTGAGCTAATTGGCACTGATTAAATAAACAAATATGTCTCTTTAAGGAAGACTTCAATGTTGCTAACTTTACCCATTAAGATAATGAGGGTGCTTCTATTTGTTAGTGTATGTTTCATCAACTAGTCCCACTATTACAGTAATTTCACTCTCTCAATATATGTGCCAACAGGGATGCTCGATTTTGGTGGAACTGCACAAAAACTTTGGGTGCTTCATCGCCTCGACAGCTTCCTTCCTTTCCTGTCAGTCGCTAATCTCAGCTTGCATTCTTCCTTTGCTGTCAGTCGCTTGGCTTATCTCGGCTTCCAGTCAAAGGAAATAGTAATTGATATGCTACCTCACACAGGTTGGTACTGGTCTTTATCCTAATTATTGTGCTTGTCATATGTATTGGTAATTTGGTATTGTGCTACTGTTTGCTGATTTCATAAAAGAGTAACTTGGAGCCTGAACTCACAGGCAAATCATTACATTGGGTGATTTCAGTAGAACTGCACAAAAAGATCAGATGGACAGGTACTTATGCTGCTGCTATGTACTCCAAAGTTCACTCAGACAAGCATCGATGTTGACAAGAAGAAGTGCCTATATTCATTCGAGTATCAACCGGCGTCAACCAGTTGTCAAACTCCAAGTATTAGGAGAGTGAACGCCAAAAATATTGCTTGGCGCATAGCCCAGAAAAAAACAGTCCAGTCATTGGTCCCAACTTGTGTCTTTTGGTTATCGACATATATGGTAGCGAACTGTATGGCATGGAGTCTAAAGATTCCAGACAAGTTGGTTGACGCGTATATTCATCTGGCACTTAATCAGTCTGCACGCCAGGGATGCTCCATTTCAGTTGAACTGCACAAAAAATTTGGGTGGTTCATTTTCTCAACTGCCTCCTTTCTTGTCTGCAATATAGAATTTTGGCGAGCTATAGGACCAAGATGAGCCAGTAAACTAGTTGGATGAAAGTAGTGGCCAAGTTGCTCAAACCTCCCTCGGCACGAGGCCACTATTTGAGGATAAACCTACAAGCAAAGTTTAGATTGTCTGTGCTGCCTCTTATGTACTCGAAAGTTTACTCGTACAAGCATTAATTTTAGCAAGAAGTACCTCCGACTGAACACCATTTACCAGTCTGTACCCTAGGTAATTAAAGTTCGTCCATGGATGATATTTGCTGTGGTCTCAATCATTTGGATGCATAAACATACTGAACATGTGTATATCTGAATCTTTTTGTGAATTATCTATGAATATTGTCGTGTGATCTATCAATCATTTGGATGCATAGACATGCTGAACTTGTGTATATATGAATCTTTTGAGTTGTTGATTGTGAATGTTGGCTATGAATATGAACGTGTCCTGTGAACCTGAGTTTGATATGAATGTTTAACTTTTCTGTTGTACTTGTGTGTGAACTTGTTAGTATGCCTACTGTGGGATTTGTGATATGTGGGTGTCAACGGCACAGCTTCTTCCCGAGAAGAATTGCACCTGCTTTGTTAGGGTAGCAACGGCGCATCAGCTCTTTTTAATCCTTTTGCTCTGTCTTCCCCCCTCCCACGCTCAACCCCTGCCGTAATGTTTTCGGCCTCAAAACAAACATAGTACTGCGCAGTTTTTGGGGCTTGATGAAAAATCAAGTGCTGGTTTCTGTAGGTTGGCCCGCCCAGCAAATGGGCTGCTGGTCCACCACGGACTGGGAGGCTAAAAATACAAGTTGTATGGTGTAGAGGCAAGTAAAAAATGCCATCGAGAGCCATCCACTGAAGAAAAAAAATCGCTCCTGATGTGCTTCTTTAGTCGCGCCGCCGGCCCCCTCTTTAATCCAGTTCGCTTGGGGATCTAGCTGGTATCATTTTTTTCCAGAGGGCAAACAAGTATCAGCTAAGCCTAGGTTTTGTTTTTTAACATGCGTAGCCCACGACATACAGAGACAGTGGTTTCAACTTATTTTTTGAGGTCCATACCGGCCTATGGGGTTTTTCTTAAAGATCGGCAGCCCAATGTATTTTTCTTAGTAAAACGCAGATCTCTGTTCTATTTATCTATATATAAGAATAATAATGTTGTCTCCAATTTATGTTTTCCCTTCTAACCACATTATATATATTTATATTATTACTATTATCGTATATTTTATAGAGACTTATATATACATTATAAAAACATCCCACGTGTTATTAACTTATAAAAGTAAATGTTTAACAGAAGTTGGGAAGGAAAATCCTGGTTGTTTTTGACTCACAAGCAAGGAAAATCCTGATGATTGCGTACAAAAGCTTGCGAAGATTTTAAGGACCAATGTAATAATAACACACTCATTTTTATTTTGAGCAATAACTCGCTAATTTGTTAATTACATATATATATAATGTGTCGCTCCGGTTTATTTTTTGATATTAATTGCTCCTTCTAACCTAACATTATATATAGAACGAGCCCAGCTAATTCGTGTATTTCAAGAAAGTGCAAATGGGCTGGGATTTCTTAGAAAATATAAATGGGCCGCATTGACGCGAAATTATTTGTTCACCCAGCCCAGCAAATGAACAAAACATGGGTTAAATATATGCCACATTTTTGCAGGCTGACATGTGGGCCAATAGGTCGAAGCCTACGCAGGGCGTTGTCAACTTGGTCAACAAATGATTATGACATCCACAACCATTGGATTTATATCCAACGGCCGGCATGCACCTTCAATCTCTCGTCTTCTTCCTCCAGCGTCGCCGGGACCGCCTGGTCCGGCCTCCGGCGGCTAGCGGCTCTGCTTAGCACGCATCGCTGCGAAGCGCTACCCCGCCGCCGACCAGGCTATCCCTCCACCCCTCCACACCTCCTGTTATTCTCCACCGACTGCAGCCCCACGCTGCACCAGAACCAGTTATAACCCTTCTCCTCGTCTCAATCTGCGACTCCACTGCCGCGTCTTCCCATCTCCGGGTCGTTCCCGTCCGGGGCCTCGCCGTCGTCCACCGCCTCGCTGCGCTCGGTGCGGCGTGGTCAACAAACGAGAGTCATCGGAAGAGGACTATACGTGGATAGCTTGACGGCTGGAACCCACGAGGTCCATGGTCGCACGCAAGGAAAGTAGTTCCTCCTTATTAAGCTGAAAAAAAATGTTTCCTCCCCCTGACAGCTGGGACCCACCGGCTGTATCTTCGCATGGAATGAAGTGCCTCCTTGTTATGCGAAAAAAATTATTCCTCCCATTGACAGCTGGGACCTGTCAGATTTGGTGGCTGACTTGTGGGCCTACTAAGCGGACGTGTACAGAGGGCTTTGTCAACTTAATCAACAAATGATTCTAGCAGCTGGACTGTTGGATGTTAATCCAACAGCCGTGCTCCTTCTTCAACCTTTGTTCTTGCTCCTGTCTCCCGTGGGCGGCACCGCGGCAGTGCTGCCGCGCACCCGAACCAGTCAAGTTTCCCACTCCACTCCATCTGCGACTCCACTGCCGCGTCTTCCCCATCTCCGGGTCGTTCCAGCCTGGGGCCTCGTCGTCGTCCACTGGCCTTGGTGCGCTCGGCACGGTGTGGTCAACGTGGTCAACAACCGAGAGTCATCGGAAGATGACTGTACGTGAGAGGCCGACAGTGGGGACGCACCACGCCCATGGACGCATGCATGCAACTGCATCCTTTTTACCCTGAAAAATAATGTTTTCTCCCCCTGACTGCTGGGACCCACCAGCTACATCTTTGCACGCAAGGAAGTGCGTCCATATTATGGGAAAAAAATGATTCGTCCCCTGACTGCCGGGACCCACCAGCTACATCTTCGCACGCAAGGAAGTGCCTGACAGTCGGGACCCACCTGGTCGAAGCGTACGTAGCGTTGTCATTCTGGTTGCGAACGTGTACGTACATACGATCGGTCTGTCTGTAGGGTACAACGATGAACCGTGGCCGCGCAAGGAAGGGAACGTGTCATAGTAGAGGCGCGCACATGTCGTAGTAGAGGCGTGCACGTAGCATGTACACGTACGTACAGTGGCCAGGGTGCAAGAACGTAAATACGGCCATGTACGTACATACGGGCGGGGTCTCGAACGCCTACTCGCGCATACGTACGACCAGGGCTCGTGTACATGGTTGTGGCTGGGTCGGAACAGAGATACTGCATCGTCGTCGTGTTCATGAGGAGCCAACCGGCTGGGTCGGAACGGAATGCGTCGTCGTGTTCATCGGGAGCCAACCGGCTTGGACGGAACAGCCGATGGAAACGAGGTCTGGCATACCGCAGAACGGAGGAAACGGCCTTGTGTTCGATCAGCCACGGTCGAAACGGGATCCTGTTCATCGGGAGGGGTATGGCGTACCGCAAAACGGAGGAAATGGACTTCTATTGGACCTCCTACGGTCAAAACGGGGTCCTGTTGACCGGGAGGGGTGTGGCGTACCGCAAAACGGAGTAAACGGACTTGTGTTGGAGCGCTACAGTCGAAACGGGGGTCTTGTTCATCGGGAGGGGTGTGGCGTACCGCAAAACGGGACTCCACAGGATACTGTTCATCTCCACCGTCGACCTCCTCCAGCCTCCATGGGGTACTGTTCATCCACCGTCGACCTCCTCCAGCCTCCACCTGCGAATGTTCATCCACGGCCTCCTGTTCATCCAGCCTCCACCACGCGCTCCTCCACCGGCTACTATTCAACCAGCACTCTCCACGGGGGTCCCGTTCAACCACCCCTCCACGGGCTACTGTTCATCCAGCCCTCCACGGCTACTGTTCAACCAGCCCTCCACCGGCTACTATTCAACTAGCCCTCCACGGGGTCCTGTTCATCCAGCCCTCCACGGGGTCCTGTTCATCCACCGGCTCGATCGATTGGGGTACTGTTCATCCAGCGGCAACGGCCTCTACTACCACGGGTTCCTGTTCATCCAACCCCCACCGGGAACTGTTCATCCAAACCCCCAACAACGCTCACTGTTCATCCAGAGGCAGCATCGATCGGCTTCAGTTAGCAGCAGTAGCGAAGGAATCACTCGGGTTCAGTTAACAGCAAGGGATCGATCGATCGATCGCTTGGGTTCAGTGTAACACGTAGCCTGCAGTGCAATCGCTCGGGTTCAGTTAGAGCCCAACGCCTCGCACCCACGCGCATACGTGTATGAGAGAAATGCGCATCGCTCGGCCCCCGACCACCACCATAACCGGGAACTCCCCGATATTTTCCGCGCCCTCGCTTCTACCACGGTTTTTTCCGCCATGGACGGCCCAAAGAATGTCATGCAGCTGCGTCTCTGGCCCGCCTAGGATGAAAAGCCCATTGTCTGTCATGATTTTTTGTCATAGAAGTAGGACCCCACCACATCTATGATGATACCGGGTTTTGTCACAATTATCGTCATAGAAGTGTCATAAGTATGACAGAAAAAAATCCGTTCGGCCCAAAATGTCACGGATGTGTCTTTTTTTGTAGTGCCTGAACCACAAGGGCAAAATACTTAAACAAAAATAGGTTATGTCTTCTGACAGCTTTTCCGGCGAGGCTTTATGTTCTGGCCTTATTATTATTCCGAACCATTTTTAGCCTCCTGCTTCGCATTTCGAGGCGCGGTCTTCATTGACACGTCTTGTCAAAGCAGAGATCGTGTCCCCTTATTGCGGGATTCTCATCAATACGGGTTTGGGTAATCCAACCGTGCCGTTTGCACGACCCCTTGGGAATAGGTGAGTTTTAAGGCTCGTGGGGGGACGCTCGATATTCACTACCTTTATAAGAAGATAAGGATCCATCTTTTTACCCCACGCCTTCTTCCTCCTCGGCCCATCCGCCCTCGAGCTCTAGCGCCCAAGTTTCAATCCTTTCCGTCCCCAGCAAACACTCCAGCCATGTCCGGATCTGGAGCGCAGGGCAAGTGGATGGCCTCCTCCGTCACGGAGGGGAACATCAAGGAACTCCGGGAAGCGGGGTACTTAGCCAAGGAAATCGCCCACCGGCTTCCGGCCAAAAAGTAGATCGTCCCCACTCTGGAGTCCAATGAGAGGGTAGTATTCATCCCCCACTTTCTTCGCGGTCTAGGGTTTCCGCTCCACCCTTTTGTCCGCGGGCTCATGTTCTATTACGGGCTAGATTTCCACGATCTAGCCCCGAATTCCTTCCTCAACATTTCGGCGTTCATCGTCATGTGTGAGGCGTTCCCCCACATCCCCCCCACTTCGGCCTGTGGTTCAAGGTCTTCAACGTGAAGCTGAAAGTGGTCGATGGTCAATACGCGGAGTGTGGCGGCACCATGCTGAGTAAACTCCCCAACGTCACCTGGCCCAAGGGGACCTTTGTGGAGACCGTGAAGGGATGGCAACAAGAGTGGTTCTACATCATGGAACCCCGCGACGCCACATGGGCCACCACTCTTGAGTTCAAATCCGGTCCTCCAATGTGGCTTGCATCATGGATTAACAAGGGCCTGGATTGGGCGTCGTCCGACGAGGTGATGACGCTGTAGAAGCGCGTCAAGAGCATGATGGAGAAGAACACCAGTCTTGCCGATGTGATCCAGGTGATGCTTTTTTGCCGGATTCTCCCCTGCCAACACGGGACTCTCTATATGTGGGAGTTCGATCCGGCCAGTCCTCGGACCCTGCAGCGGTTCTTCGGCACGACGCACAAAGAAATATGGAAGCTGCTCTTCAAGGCCCAGAAGTCATGGCCGAAAATGACCGAAGATCTTGGCCTCGACTGCGCTTATCCGGCTACTCCAGTAAGTTTTTCAGATTTCCAAACATATCCTCCACTTGTAGATCCAAGGAGTATGCTAAGCCTTCCCCTCATCCTTCAGGGCTGGATGAAGAAGGCGGAGCGGATCCATTGTCCGGCTCCACTGCCCGAAGACCCAGCTATTCCTCTTCTAACGAAGATGCTGGTTCCGGCACCATACCAGGTGCCGGAGAAGAAGGCCAAGAAGAAGGGCAAGGAGGCCAGAAGTGGCCTTCACTGTAAAGGTACCTCGGGCATAGAGTCCGAAGATACCAAAGCTCTCTCCTCCCACGAGGGAGACGAAGACAAAGAGGAAGAGGAGGAGAGCAATTCTCCCCTTAAGGGGGGAAAGAACAAAAGGGGGGCCTCCGTGGACCTAGAGGCGGAGGCATCCAAGAAGGGGAAGATCTCCCTTTCGGACGATTCGGCATCACACAACGAAGCCGTCCCTGAGTGGCACCCCAGGCCGAAGCCCCTGGCCGAATCGTAAGTATTCAACGATACTGTATATATCCGGCTTTTTATAAATTGTAGGATAACATATAATCTATGTATTTCAGTCCGGCCCGTGATCTGCCCCTGCAATCATCGTCTTTGGGGAATTCTTTGGCACCGGAGATGATGGAGAGCGAAATGCCTCCGCGAGCCTCTCCGCCTCATGCCGCGGACGACACCGAGGTGTTGTCCCAGAGGACCTCTCCGGGCCAGGGAGAGGTGCGGAAGGCCGCAGAAACGGCGCCAGAGGGTAATGCCCCGACTGCAAAAAACATGGGGACACAACCCCCATGGAAACTGATGACGGGGGCTCGGACCAGTCCGGCCCCCAGCCGAATATGACTCCGGAGACCCACGTGGCTCTGGAATCGAGCGAGCAGCCCCCTTTGAAGGAGGGGGGAGTGTTGGGGAACATAGTAATTCAAAAAAAAATTCCGACGATCACGCAAGATCTATCTAGGAGAAGCATAGCAACGAGCGGGGAGAGTGTCTCCACGTACCCTCGTAGACCGAACGCGGAAGCGTTTAGTAACGTGGTTGATGTAGTCGAACGTCTTCACGATCCAACCGATCCAAGTACCGAACGTACGGCACCTCCGTGTTCAGCACACTTTCATCATGATGACGTCCCTCGAGGTCTTGATCCAGTTGAGAACGAGGGAGAGTTCCATCAGCACGACGGCGTGGCGAGGGTGATGATGAAGTTACCGGTGCAGGGCTTCGCCTAAGCACTACGACGATATGACCGAGGTATGTAACTGTGGAGGGGGGCACCGCACACGGCTAAGACAAATCTTAGAGTGCCTTTTGGGTAACCCCTGCCCATGTATATAAAGGAGGGAGGGAGAGAGGCCGGACCCCTAGGGGCGCGCCAAGAGTATGGTGTCCTACTAGGACTTCCAAGTCCTAGTAGGAATCCCTTTCCTTTTCGGAGTAGGAGAGAAGGAAAGAGGGAAAGAGAGAGGGAGTAGGAAAGGGCAAGGGGGCGCCGCCCCTTCCCCTAGTCCAATTCGGACCCATGGGGGGGGGGGGGGCGCCACCTCCCCTTGGCCTGCCTCCTCTTTGCCCGTATGGCCCATTACTTCTCCTGGTGAATTCCGGTAACTCCCCGGTACTCCGAAAAGTACCCGAATCACTCGGAACCTTTCCGATGTCCGAATATAGCCTTCCAATATATGAATATTTACCTCTCGACCATTTCGAGACTCCTTGTCATGTCCGTGATCTCATCTGGGACTCCGAACAAACTTCGGTCATCAAATCACATAACTCATAATACAAATCGTCATCGAACGTTAAGCGTGCGGACCCTACGGGTTCGAGAACTATGTAGACATGACCAAGACACATCTCCGGTCAATAACCAATAGCGGAACCTGGATGCTCATATTGGCTCCTACATATTCTACGAAGATCTTTATCGGTCAAACCGCATAACAACATACGTTGTTCCCTTTGTCATCGGTATGTTACTTGCCCGAGATTCGATCGTCGGTATCATCATACCTAGTTCAATCTCGTTACCGGCAAGTCTCTTTACTCGTTCCGTAATGCATCATCCCGTAACTAACTCATTAGTTACATTGCTTGCAAGGCTTATAGTGATGAGCATTACCGAGAGTGCCCAGCGATACCTCTCTGAAACTCAGAGTGACAAATCCTAATCTCGATCTATGCCAACCCAACAAACACCTTCGGAGACACCTGTAGAGTATATTTATAATCACCCAGTTACGTTGTGACATTTGATAGCACACAAGGTGTTCCTCCGGTATTCGGGAGTTGCATAATCTCATAGTCAAAGGAATATGTATAAGTCATGAAGAAAGCAATAGCAATAAAACTAAACGATCAACATGCTAAGCTAAAGGATGGGTCTTGTCCATCACATCATTCTCTAATGATGTGATCCCGTTCATCAAATGACAAACACATGTCTATGGCTAGGAAACTTAACCATCTTTGATTAACGAGCTAGTCAAGTAGAGGCATACTAGGGACACTTTGTTTTGTCTATGTATTCACACATGTATCAAGTTTCTGGTTAATACAATTCTAGCATGAATAATAAACATTTATCATGATATAAGGAAATAAAATAATAACTTTATTATTGCCTCTAGGGCATATTTCCTTCAGTCTCCCACTTGCACTAGAGTCAATAATCTAGTTCACATCGCCATGTGATTTAACACCTATAGTTCACATCTTTATGTGATTAACACCCATAGTTCACATAGCCATGTGACCAACACTCAAAGGGTTTACTAGAGTCAATAATCTAGTTCACATCGCTATGTGATTAACACCCAAGAGTAATAAGGTGTGATCATGTTTTGCTTGTGAGAGAAGTTTTAGTCTACGGGTCTGTCACATTTAGATCCATATGTATTTTGCAAATTTCTATGTCTACAATGCTCTGCACGGAGCTACTCTACCTAATTGCTCCCACTTTCAATATGTATCTAGATCGAGACTCAGAGTCATCCAGATCGGTGTCAAAGCTTGCATCGACGTAACTCTTTACGACAAACTCTTTATCACCTCCATAACAGAGAAATATTTCCTTAGTCCCTTAAGGATAATTTTGACCGCTGTCCAGTGATCTACTCCTGGATCACTATTGTACCCCCTTGCCAAACTCATGGCAAGGTACACATTAGGTCTAGTATATAGCATGGCATACTTTATAGAACCTATGACTGAGGCACAGGGAATGACTTTCATTCTCTTTATATTTTCTGCAGTGGTCGGGTTTTGAGTCTTACTCAACTTCACACCTTGCAACACAGGCAAGAACTCCTTCTTTGACTGTTCCATCTTGAACTAATTCAAAATCTTGTCAAGGTATATACTCATTGAAAATCTTATCAAGCGTCTTGATCTATCTCTATAGATCTTGATGCTCAATATCTAAGCATCTTCATCGAGGTCTTTCTTTTGAAAAACTCCTTTCAAAAACTCCTTTATGCTTTCCAGAAAATTCTACATCATTTCCGATCAACAATATGTCATTCACATATACATATCAGAAAGGCTGTAGTGCTCCCACTCACTTTCTTGTAAATACAGGCTTCTACGAAAGTCTGTATAAAAGCATATGCTTTGATAAACTCATCAAAGCGTATATTCCAACTCTGAGATGCTTGCACCAGTCCATAGATGGATCGCTGAAGTTTGCACATTTAGTTAGCACCTATAGGATTGACAAAACCTTCTGGTTGTATCATATACAACTCTTCTTTAATAAATCTATTAAGAAATGTAGTTTTGATATCCATTTGCCAGATTTCATAAAATGCGGCAATTGCTAACATGATTTGGACAGACTTAAGCATCGATACGAGTGAGAAAATCTCATCGTAGTCAACACCTTGAACTTGTCGAAAACCTTTTGCGGCAATTCGAGCTTTGTAGATAGTAACACTACTATCAGTGTCCGTCTTCCTCTTGAAGATCCATTTATTCTCAATGGCTTGCCGATCATCGGGAAAGTCCACCAAAGTCCATACTTTGTTCTCATACATGGATCCTATCTCAGATTTCATGGCCTCAAGCCATTTTGCAGAATCTGGGCTCATCATCGCTTCCTCATAGTTCGTAGGTTCATCATGGTCTAGTAACATGACTTCCAGAACAGGACTCGCTTACCATACTGGTGCGGAACGTACTCTGGTTGACCTACGAGGTTCGGTAGTAACTTGATCTGAAGTTTCGTGATCATCATCATTAACTTCCTCACTAATTGGTGTAGGCATCACTGGAACTGATTTATGTGATGAACTACTTTCCAATTCGGGAGAAGGTACAATTACCTCATCAAGTTCTAATTTCCTCCCATTCACTTCTTTCGAGAGAAACTCTTTCTCTAGAAAGGATCCATTTTTAGCAACAAATATCTTGCCTTCAGATCTGTGATAGAAGGTGTACCCAACAGTTTCTTTTTGGGTATCCTATGAAGACGCAATTCTCCGATTTGGATTCGAGCTTATCAGGTTGAAGCTTTTTCACATAAGCATCGCAGCCCCAAACTTTAAGAAATGATAGCTTAGGTTTCTTGCCAAACCACAGTTCACACGGTGTTGTCTCAACGGATTTAGATGGTGCCCTATTTAAAGTGAATGCATCTGTCTCCAATGGATAACCCCAAAACGATAGTGGTAAATTGGTAAGAGACATCATAGTTCGCACCATATCTAATAAAGTACGATTACGACGTTCGAACACACCATTTCGCTGTGGTGTTCCAGGTGGCGTGAGTTGTGAAACTATTCCACATTGTTTTAAATGAAGGCCAAACTCGTAACTCAAATATTTGCCTCCGCGATCAGTTTGTAGAAACCTTATTTTCTTGTTATGACGATTCTCCACTTCACTCTGAAATTCTTTGAACTTTTCAAATGTTTAGACTTGTGTTTCATAAGTAGATATACCCATATTTGCTCAAATCATCTATGAAGGTCAGAAAATAATGATACCCGCCGCGAGCCTCAACACTCATCGGACTGCATACATTGGTATGTATTATTTCCAATAAGTCAGTAGCTCGCTCCATTGTTCCGGAGAACGGAGTCTTAGTTATCTTTCCCATGAGGCATGGTTCACAAGCATCAAATGATTTATAATCAAGTGATTCCAAAAGTCCATCAGCATGGAGTTTCTTCATGCACTTTACACCAATATGACCTAAACGGCAGTGCCACAAATAAGTTGCACTATCATTATTAACTTTGCATCTTTTGGCTTCAATATTATGAATATGTGTATCACGCGATCGAGATTCAATAAACCATTCACATTGGGTGTATGACCATTGAAGGTTTTATTCATGTAAACAGAATAACAATTATTCTCTGACTTAAATGAATAACTGTATTGCAAAGAACATGATCTAATCATATTCATGCTCAACGCAAACACCAAATACCATTTATTTAGGTTCAACACTAATCCCTAAGGTAGAGGGAGTGTGCGATGGTGATCGTATCAACCTTGGAATCACTTCCAACACACATCGTCACTTCGCCCATAACTAGTCTCTGTTCATTTTGCAACTCCTGTTTTGAGTTACTAATCTTAGCAACTAAACTGGTATCAAATACCCAGGGGTTACTATGAACACTAGTAAAGTACTCATCAATAACGTGTATATCACATATACCTTTGTTCACTTTGCCATCCTTCTTATCCGCCAAGTATTTGGGGTAGTTCCGCTTCCAGTGACCATTTTTTTTTGACAGAAAGACTGTAAGGGAACCCCATACAGTATAATTGGTGCAACAAACCCAAATTGCAAGTACCATGCCTTGAACCTGGGTGGGTGGGAAGGCATCAGCCCTTTCCCGCCACTAGGCTATGCCTTAGTCTGCGTGACCATTTCCTTTGCAGTAGAAGCACTCAGTTTCAGGCTTGGGTTCAGCTTTGGGCTTCTTCATGGGAGTGACAACTTGCTTGTTATTCTTCTTGAAGTTCCCTTTTGTTTTCCTTTGCCCTTTTCTTGAAACTAGTGGTTTTGTTAACCATCAACAATTGATGCTCTTTCTTGATTTCTACCTTCGTCGATTTCAGCATCACGAAGAGCTCGAGAATCGTTTTTGTCATCCCTTGCATATTATAGTTCATCATGAAGTTCCAGTAACTTGGTGATAGTGACTAGAGAACTTTGTCAATCACTATCTTATCTGGAAGATTAACTCCCACTTGATTCAAGCGAATGTAGTACTCAGACATTCTGAGCACATGCTCACTGGTTGAGCTATTCTCCTCCATCTTGTAGGCAAAGTACTTGTCAGAGGTCTCATACCTCTCGACTAGGGCATGAGTCTGAAATACCAATTTCAGCTCTTGGAATATCTCATATGCTCCATGGTGTTCAAAACGTTTTTGAAGTCCCGGTTCTAAGCCGTAAAGCATGGTGCACTAAACTATCAAGTAGTCATCATACCGAGCTTTGTCAAACGTTCATAACGTCTGCATCTGCTCCTGTAATAGGTCTGTCACCTAACGGTGCATCAAGGACATAATTATTCTGTGCAGCAATGAGGAAAATCCTCATATCACGGACCAAGTCCGCATCATTGCTACTATCATCTTTCAACTTATTTTTCTCTAGGAACATATCAAAAATAAACGGGGAGTTACATCGCGAGCTATTGATATACAACATAATTTGCAAATACTATCAAGACTAAGTTCATGATAAATTAAGTTCAATTAATCATATTACTTAAGAACTCCCACTTAGATAGACATCCCTCTAGTCATCTAAATGGTCACGTGATCCATATCAACTAAACCATGTCCGATCATCACGTGAGATGGAGTAGTTTTCAATGGTGAACATCTCTATGTTGATCATATCTACTATATGATTCACGTTCGACCTTTCGGTCTCAGTGTTCCGAGGCCATATCTGCATATGCTAGGCTTGTCAAGTTTAACCCGAGTATTCTGCGTGTGCAAAACTGGCTTGCACCCGTTGTATGTGAACGTAGAGCTTATCACACCCGATCATCACGTGGTGTCTCGGCACGACGAACTGTCGCAATGGTGCATACTTAGGGAGAACACTTATACCTTGAAATTTAGTGAGGGATCATCTTATAATGCTACCGCCATACTAAGCAAAATAAGATGCATAAAAGATAAACATCACATGCAATCAAAATATGTGACATGATATGGCCATGATCATCTTGTGCCTTTGATCTCCATCTCCAAAGTACCGTTATGGTCTCCATCGTCACCGGCATGACACCATCATCTCCATCATCTTGATCTCTATCAACGTGTCGTCACATGGTCGTCTCGCCAACTATTGCTTTTGCAACTAGTGCTATCGCATAGCGATAAAGTAAAGCAATTATATGGCGCTTGCATCTTATGCAATAAAGAGACAACCATAAGGCTTCTCCTAGTTGCCGATAACTTTAACAAAACATGATCATCTCATACAACAAATTATATCACATCATGTCTTGACCATATCACATCACAACATGCCCTACAAAAACAAGTTAGACGCCCTCTACTTTGTTGTTGCAAGTTGTACATGCCTCCTACGGGCTTCTAGCAAGAACCATTCTTACCTACGCATCAAAACCACAACAATTTTTCGTCAAGTGTGCTGTTTTAACCTTCAACAAGGACCGGCCGTAGTCAAACCCAATTCAACTAAAGTTGGAGAAACAGACGCCCGCCAGCCACCTGTGTGCGAAGCACGTCGGTAGAACCAGTCTCATGAACGCGGTCATGTAATGTCGGTCCGGGCCGTTTCATCCAACAATACCGTCGAATCAAAGTAAGACGTTGGTGGTAAGCAGTATGACTGTTATCGCCCACAACTCTTTGTGTTCTACTCATGCATATAACATCTACGCATAGACCTGACTCTGATACCACTGTTGGGGAACGTAGTAATTCAAAAAAATTCCTACGATCATGCAAGATCTATCTAGGACAAGCATAGAAACGAGCGGGGAGAGTGTGTCCACGTACCCTCGTAGACCGAAAGCGGAAGCATTTAGTAACGCGGTTGATGTAGTCGAACGTCTTCACGATCCAACCGATACAAGTACCAAACATACGGCACCTCCGTGTTCAACACAGGTTCAGCATGATGACGTCCCTCGAGCTCTTGATCCAGTTGAGGATGAGGGAGAGTTCTGTCAGCACAACGGTGTGGCGACGGTGATGACGAAGTTACTGGCGCGGGGGGCTTCGCCTAAGCACTACGACGATATGGCCGAGGTATGTAACTGTGGAAAGGGGGCACCGCACACAGCTAAGACGAATCTTGGAGTGCCTTTGGGGTGCCCCCGGCCCACGTATATAAAGGAGGGAGGGAGAGAGGCCGACCCCCTAGGGGCGCACCAAGAGTATGGACTCCTACTAGGACTTCCAAGTCCTAGTAGGAATCCCTTTCCTTTTCGGAGTAGGAGAGAAGGAAAGAGGGAAAGAGAGAGGGAGTAGGAAAGGGGAAGGGGGCGACTCCCCGGTACTCCGAAAAATACCCGAATCACTCGGAACCTTTCCGATGTCCGAATATAGCCTTCCAATATATGAATCTTACCTCTCGACCATTTCGAGACTCCTCGTCATGTCCGTGATCTCATCCGGGACTCCAAACAAACTTCGGTCATCAAATCACATAACTCATAATACAAATCGTCATCAAACGTTAAGCGTGCGGACCCTACGGGTTCGAGAACTATGTAGACATGACCGAGACACATCTCCGGTCAATAACTAATAGCGGAACCTGGATGCTCATATTGGCTCCTACATATTCTACGAAGATCTTTATCGGTCAAACCGCATAACAACATATGTTGTTCCCTTTGTCATCGGTATGTTACTTGCCCGAGATTCGATCGTCGGTATCATCTTACCTAGTTCAATCTTGTTACCGGCAAGTCTCTTTACTCGTTCTGTAATGCATCATCCCGCAACTAACTCGTTAGTTACATTGCTTGCAAGGCTTATAGTGATGAGCATTACCGAGAGGGCCCAAAGATACCTCTCCGAAACCCAGAGTGACAAATCCTAATCTTGATCTATGCCAACCCAACAAACACCTCCGGAGACACCTGTAGAGCATATTTATAATCACCCAGTTATGTTGTGACGTTTGATAGCACACAAGGTGTTCCTCCGGTATTCGGGAGTTGCATAATCTCATAGTCAAAGGAATATGTATAAGTCATGAAGAAAGCAATAGCAATAAAACTGAACGATCAACATGCTAAGCTAACGAATGGGTCTTGTCCATCACATCATTCTCTAATGATGTGATCCCGTTCATCAAATGACAAACACATGTCTATGGCTAGGAAACTTAACCATCTTTGATTAACGAGTTAGTCAAGTAGAGGCATACCAGGGACACTTTGTTTTGTCTATGTATTCACACATGTATCAAGTTTCCAGTTAGTACAATTCTAGCATGAATAATATACATTTATCATGATATAAGGAAATAAAATAATAACTTTATTATGGCCTCTAGGGCATATTTCCTTCAGGGAACTCCGACTCCACCGACGACCTCCATCAATCCGGAGGCGCCGGATACATTGAGGGAAGCACTTCGACGTGCTTCCGTCGTGGAAGAGCACCGTACCCTAATGGGTACGGTGGTTGAGAAGGTTCAGTCCACAAAAAGTGGGCTGAATGAAGCTTTTACCAGCCTGCTAACAGGCTTTGAGGTATGCAATTAATATTCTTAGCCGCTTTTGCATGTGAAAAAATATGCCTGTGTATAGATAGTAGCCCCTGAGACTCTGTTCGGATTTTTGAAAAAGGGGCCAGATAGAGGATGAAATAGTCCGGAGATAACATACTTGTCTATTTTGATAAACAGGCTTCACTGCTAGCAGCTTCAGCCAAGGATGCTGAAGTGTCTGAGCTCCAGCAGAAACTGAAGCTGGCTGACGATGAGATCGACCGCATTAACAAGCAGTTCGATGAGGCCCAAGGTATGCTTTTAAAAAGACCCCTTACAAGCCTAAATTATAATGCAAACTCAGAGTTTAAGCTCGTACGCTGCTATGTAAATGATTGTAGGCAACGCGACCGAGGTCGAGGCCCTCAAGAGTGCCCTTGCCGAAGCCGAGGAGGAGGCGAGGGTAAGCAAAGCAGCCGCAGAGAAAGTGGCTGTGGATGTGGAGGCCGAAAAGGCCGCCCGCCTTCAGTATGAGGCGAGGGTGGCCGAAGTAGAGCAAGCACTCCAGGAGGCCGCCAACAAGTGTGAGTCCTTGGAGGAGAGTAACAAGGCCCAAGCGGCCGAACTCATCAAGGCTCTTCAAGCTGCGAAGGAAGCGCGGTCCGAGTCCCGAGCGGCTTGCGAGGAGATCAAGCAAACCGAACAGATAGCGGCTGGTAAGCCTTTTCTTTTACAGAGTATATTTGGCGGTCGAAGATATGCTTTTATAAATCGACTGTGGAGTGCTCGAGACACTTTTGCGGATCTCCCGAGGAGTGCTGCCAACGCCGCCCAGTATTTCCGGGCCCAAGATGGGAACACAACGGAGAAGCTCTTCTGGTCGCAGTACATGGCGCCGTAGCAACCAACGCTACTGAACAATCAGATGATGCAGCTGGCGGAGTTGCATAGGATGTCCGGTTTGGCCATGAAGGACATCATAGTCCAGCTATGGCCAGCCAGACCCATTCAAAGCAGCTACTTCGGCCTGGTCAAGTGGCTTGGTGATGCCTTGCCCCGAGTAGAGGCAGTGAAGCGCTCAACATGCATAGAAGGTGCGCGGATGGCCTTTGCCCGTGTCAAGATGCATTGGGCGAAGATGAAGGCCGCCGTCGTGGCGGTGGAGGGTCCGCCCAGAGGCAAGGACCACCACAAGCCAGAGCGCTATTTTGAAGATGTCCTTGAGGGTGCCCATTTGATAGAGGGTCAATGCTCAAAGGATATCATGTTTGAGTAAATGTATCCGGACTACCCGTACAATGTATTATAAACCAAGGTTGTGTAATATATTTATGCATTTATCTGAACTACTTTCCTCCTGTGCGGCCGTATATTATTATTCTGAAAGTTTGCCAGTCGTCGACTCCAGCCCCCACATAGATACTATGGGGGTGTTCGCGATAACGTGTAATCACTCTTGACCCAATGTCTTGGTCCGTAAAGGAGGTGATTTACGTAGTGAACCAGGCAATCAGACTATGCGGCTTTAGCACTTTCTCTTAGCCAGAGGAGTTTGACAATGGGACTGTCAGGTAGCCCCTGGTGCGTATGCGACTATCCAGACTCGGATGCCTTAAGCGCGTGACTGGAAAGAGCCAGTCCTTCATGTAATAAGGAAGAAATTGCTAGAGATTTAGTAAGTCGCCGAATTGCTGACCAGCTCTCGCCGCATCATGACAGTCAGTTTTCGGCTTTCTCTACTGAGGTGCTTGACCGGACGAACCAGAAACACAATCGCAGTAGTTCTCCCTTTACTATCTTAGCCGAACTAGCGGAACATAAGGTAGCAAACACAGGAGTCGGGCAACCCAACTATTGACCAAAGACATGATCCGGAGCCGATGCATATACTGCAGTATTCGGGACACCGAAGTCTACTCTGAGAGTGTTCAGACTTTTCTGTTTTCGCAAATATATATGGCTGAATAGAGCCCCTGGCGATTTAAGTCGTACCGAGGTGTATATGCCAAGTTGACATAAAAAAGGGGGGAAAACAGATTAAGAAATAAGCCGATACCAAACAAGGTTGGGCGAAACTGTTTCCATTATAGTCTGATTGGTATGTCAAAACGTATTTTTACAGAAGATGCGATAAGCATCATGGCTATTTTACATGCCGGGAACAAGGGAAAGTTGTATATGGGTCCTAAAATTGAAAAGATGATCTTGAAGATCCTTTGGACCCTCTGCCGCATGTCTGCGCCGCTTTTCGCCTTGATGTATGATCCTTTGAGAGGAACAACAATCGAGTAAGTATAAGGGGCCTAGAAAGGGGCCCTTGTTACCACCAGAAATTGATGTGGGTTATAAAGAACCTGAAAAATAAAAACAAGAAGAAAAAGGTGAAAAAATATGAAGGTCCGGATAGGGTCGAGCCGTACCGTGGACCTTATGTTTAGCATGCATCCGTCCTTGCCCATGGTATCTTTAGTGCATAGTTATGTACGCGCGGTACATGTGCCGCTATCAGGCTGGGGCATTGACGGAGGCGGAATTGCTAATCTAGCTCTAGATGAGCCGGACTTCGTTCTGCAGGGTAGACCGGACACGTTTAATAGTGTCCACGGGCTTGACTGCCAGTGTAGTATTTGGCTTAGCGAGGCCACCCTGCACCTCGGCCGCGAGGGCCGCGGTATGCTCCTCTGTACGGAGGGAGCGCTCCATGTTTCCATTGACTGTTATAATGCCACGTGGTCCAAGCATCTTGAGCTTTAGATAAGCGTAGTGCGGGACTACATTGAAACGGGCGAAAGCGGTTTGTTCGAGTAGTGCGTGATAGCCACTGCGGAACGGGACGATGTCGAAGATCAGGTCTTCGCTCTGGAAGTTATCCGGTGAGCCGAAGACGACTTCCAGCGTTATGGATCCTGTGCAACAGGCCTCTATGCCGGGTATTACCACTTTAAAGGTGGTTTTAGTGGGCTTGATTCTTGATGGATCAATGCTCATTTTACGTACGGTGTCATGATAAAGCAGATTGAGACTGCTGCCGCCGTCCATAAGGACTCGCGTGAGGTGGAATCCGTCAATAATTGGATCGAGGACTAATGCAGCCGAACCTCCGTGACGGATACAGGTCGGATGGTCTCTGCGATCAAAGGTGATCGGACAGGCTGACCATGGATTAAATTTTGGGGCGACTGGCTCTATGGCGTAGACGTCCGCGCTTGCGCTCCCGCTTAGGGATATGAGTAACGTAGATCATGTTCATTGTTTTGACCTCAGGGGGAAATTTCCTTTGTCCCCCTGTGTTCGGTGGGTGAGGCTCTTCATCGTCGTCCTCGCTGGGCGGCCCTTTCCCCTTGTGTTCGGTGTTGAGCTTGCCGGCCTGTTTAAAGACCCAACAATTTCTGTTGGTATGATTGGCAGGCTTATCGGGGGTTCCATGAATCTGGCAAGGTCGATCGAGTATTCTGTCCAAACTGGATGGACCATCTCTGTTTCCTTTGAATGGCTTCTTCCGCTGACCGGGTTTAGAGCCACTGAATCCGGCGTTGACCGCCATGTTTTCGTTACCTTCGTTATTGCTTCGACACTTGTGCTTGTTGCGTCGTGGCTTGCCATTGCCATCCCTGGCTTTGGGAGTGCTAGGGTCGCTGGTGCTATTGCTTCTACGAGCTAACCAACTATCTTCTCCCACGCAAAAGCGGGTCATAAGTGCGGTAAGGGCTGCCATGGACTTCGGTTTTTCTTGGCCGAGGTGTCGGGCGAGCCACTTGTCTCGGACGCTGTGTTTAAAGGCCGCGAGGGCTTCGGCGTCTGGACAATCCACAATTTGGTTCTTTTTAATTAAGAATCTGGTCCAGAGTTTCCAGGCTGATTCTCCTGGTTGCTAGACTATGTGACTAAGGTCATCGGCGTCTGGAGGCCGAACATAGGTACCTTGGAAGTTGTCTCTAAAGGCATCCTCCAAGTCTTCCCAGCTACCAATAGAGTTTTTTGGGAGGCTGTTCAACCAGTGCCGTGCTGGCTCCTTGAGTTTTAGGGGTAGGTACTTGACGGCGTGGAGGTCGTCACCGCGAGCCATGTGAATGTGGAGAAGAAAATCTTCGATCCATACTGCGGGATCCGTCGTACCACTGTATGATTCGATGTTCACGGGTTTAAACCCTTCTGGGAAATGATGTTCCATCACTTCGTCGGTGAAGCATAAGGGGTGTGCGGTGCCTCTGTATCGGGCGATGTCGCGGCGCAGTTCGGATGAAGTCCGTATGCGGTTTTCGGCCCGGGTGAGGTTGTGCTTGTCATGCCAGGCCTGATGGCCGTCCTCTCGCGTTGGAGCACGCCCCCTCGATCCATAGATTGATCTTGTCTGACCGGCTCTATTATCCAGGTCCTTGCGTAGGTCGTAGGTATGGCCCGGGGCTGTTGCCTCCTTGCCTCGACGGCGGGGTGGCGCGGGCTGGTGTTTGGCATAAGTAGCCGGTCTGTCCCGTCCATGTGGTGGTCGGTCGGGTTCATCAGCAGTTTTATGCTTTGGCGGTATTGGCTCAAGGGACTCGTCGTCAAATTGTGGTAGTATCTTGTGCTTCGGGTAACTCTTAGTTGGGCGTTCGAGGCTGTATTCCTCGGCTACCAGGACATTAGTCCATCTGTCATTTAGTAAATCCTATTCGGCTTGAAGCTGCTGCTGCTTTTTTTAGGCTTCTCGCAGTGGCGATTAGCCGGAGCTTAAAGCGCTCTTGTTCGAGGGGTTCCTCCGGCACGATGAAGTCTTCGTCGCCGAGGCTCACGTCCTCTTCGGAGATCGATAGGTAGTTAATATCCTCCGAGTCCTCATTCCCGACCGGATCATCGGGGTTAACTTGCCCATCCTCCCAATCATCCTGTTCGGATGTTGGCTCGACAGGGGCTTTGGGGTCTTCGGCATTCTCCGGAGTGTTATTGTCTCCAGTGCCAGTATTGCTGTCTTTTTCGTGACGCGATTTTGAGCGGCGCCGCTGACGTCGATGCTTCGGAGGTGCTTTAGCAGGCTTGTCCGCAACCGGATCCTTCTTGCCGCCGTCGTCATCCTCTTTGGGTGTGTCCACCATGTACACATCGTATGTGGAGGTGGCCGTCCAATGTCTGGTAAACGGAGGGTCTTGGCCTTGTTCGTTTTCGGCATCGTCGTCCATGCCGTCGATGTCTTCGGAGGCATAGTCCAGCATGTTGGTTAGATCTTCGGCAGTGGCTATGAAGTGGGTGGTGGGTGGGACGTAAAATTCCCCGCTCTCAGCCCCTAGTCTGGGCTGGGCGTAATTCGGAAGCGATTCCTCTGTAATGGCGAGGGATCGCATTAAGTCCAGAGCCTCGTTTAGGAGCGAGGTTTGGACAGAGATGCGAGAGTCCGCAGGGCTGACTAGGGTGAGAGCCTCCTGGCCGCGCCCGCTTGACGCGGTCCTGGAGAGTTCAGATTTAGAGTCTGAGGGAGAGTCTGGAACTTTAGCGACAAGGGGAGCTCAGTTCTTCTTTGGGGTTTGCCAATGACGCAGTCCCCTCCAGATCTCCAGTAGCAAGTTCCATGATTGCAGGGAGTCCGACGGGCTCTAAACTCCCGTCTTCGGACCTGGTAGTCTGCTCTGGATCTAAGGCGAGAGCGGCGGTCGGGGCCGCGAACCCTTCGAAGATCAAGTCTCCTCGGATATCGGCGACATAATTTAGGTTCCCGAAACTGATCTGATGACCAGGGGCGTAGATGTCGATCTGCTCAAGGTGGCCAATCGAGTTGGCATGCAGTGCGAAGCCACCGAATACGAAAATTTGGCAGGGGGGGGAGTTTCCCCCGACACAGCATCATTGTAGATGATCGAACGAGCCATCGAACCTTCTGTCGACAGCATAGAGGAACTCTCAATGAAAGCACCAATGTCGGTGCCAAAACCGGCCGATCTCGGGTAGGGGGTCCCGAACTGTGCATCTGAGGACCGAAGGTAACAGGAGGCAGGGGACACGATGTTTACCCAGGTTCGGGCCCTCTTAATGGAGGTAATACCCTACTTCCTGCTTGATTGACTTTGATGAGTATATGGGTTACAAGAGTTGATCTACCTCGAGATCGTAATGGCTAAGCCCTAGATGTCTAGCCTGTATGATTGTGATTGCCTCTACGGACTAAACCCTCCGGTTTATATAGACACCAAAGGGGCCTAGGGTTGTACAGAGTCGATTTACAGAGAAAGGAATCTTCACATCCAAACGCCAAGCTTGCCATCCACGCAAAGGAGAGTCCCATCCGGACACAGGAGAAGGCCTTCTATCTTGTATCTTCTCAGCCCATCAGTCCGGCCCATATCACATAGCCCAGACGCCCGGGACCCCCTAATCCAGGACTCCCTCAGGTATCATTACCTGCTAGTTTTTTGCCATGTCTGGCTTTATTTATAACGTCGGGCACTATGCCTTCTATCTTAAAAGATTACCATTGTTTGTGCAAACCAAAAAAATAAATAGAAAATGGCCGACTACACCTTTTAAACTCATGTGATTTAATTACATTGTCGGATATGTAGACAAACAACATGTCAGGACTATCTCTGGTCAAGGAAGGCAAACTTGCAGAGGAAGCATGTTTAGCTTTTAAGAAACTAGAAGATGATATGTTGCGTCTTTGGCGCAAAGACCAATTTCAACCAAAAAAGCGAAAAAAATATTATGAACAATATGTTTTATGAATGATCCACAAAGGAAAAAAACGGATGCAACAAGAAGTTAGGTGAACTATTTGAAGAATGTTTTTCGTGAATTGTCTCAAGTCACTATGTTCGCAGTGCCTTTGTATTTGCCTTGTATTAACTGAAGAGAGGTAACGATGATCATTGTCCATGACTTTCTTTATCGGTACATAAGACATTTGCTTGAGCAGGTGAATGAACTGTAAGATTGTTTTCATGCTTCGGACTTTCTAAGCCATTTGCTTGAGCAGGTGAATGAACTGTAAGATTGTTTTCATGCTCCAGACTTTCTTAACTTGGAACAGTCAAAATAACTGTGAGTAAGTGTGACTGTTACTGCATACTACACTCTTGTTTATGCTATCGATTCTTTTTCACCCTTGACAGCAAAAAAATGACAACGCTCTGATTTCAGGTGGGTTGTCGGTGGTCGGCGAGCAAATTTCTTGGTAGGGCATCACCGAACAAAAATATAGCCGAAAAGAGGATCGACCAGGGTAACCCAACAGTCGGGTTGATAGAAAGTCCACCCCCATGGCAAATTACCTCAACCATCAGAACCGGCCACTGCCACCCAGAACCACATGAGCACAAGGAAACAAGCGAACGATCAAATGACTCACGGGCTGGAGAAGAGTGCCAACCGGCAGACCGCAGGAAAGACGGGAAAAAACTGTACAAACCAAAAATGGCTGCCGTAAAACATGACGAACGGTAAAGAAGTTGCTCTCTATGGGCCTTTCGAGAGGATAAGGTCGAGTTAACTTTGGTCTTTTATGGGCTATTAATTAATTCATTTCCTATAATGGCACTAAATTCCATTAAGTGGGTTTGTTTTGCCAAGACACCAATTCTATATCGTGTAATCCGGTCATATCACTGTAGAAAAATAATTATGTACCTAATTATGTATCTGGTATCACTACCTAATGCTACTCCGTAGGAGTTGTTGGGTTTCCCTAAAGAGGAAGGGTGATATAGCACAGAAGCAAAAGTATTTCCCTTGGTAAGAACCAAGGTTTAATCGAACCAGTAGGAGTAAACAAGCTAACAAGATAAGCAGCACCTGCACACAAATAAAATAAATACTTGCACCCAACATGGCAAGGGGGTGTTGACGGTGTTATACACCGGGGGTGGGTCCCCATCGGGGCCGCCAGTGGCTTGCCTACGAGCCCACAAGGCCCGACAACCAAAGGGAGCCCTAAAGAGGGCACTGGAGACCTTCTTGCCCTCCAACTCAAGAACGACGGTGACCAAGATCGCATCTACCCGCATGTAAACCCTAGCCTCCGTCATGTATATAAAGGGAGGCTAGGGGGCTCTCATAGGCATCTATTCACGGATAGAAACTCTTTGTAGCAAACTGTTGGAAATATGCCCTAGAGGCAATAATAAAATGGTTATTTGATGATGCACTTTGGGCCTATAGAACAGCTTATAAAATCCTATGGGTATGTCTCCATATAAAATGGTTTATGGAAAAGCTTGTCATTTGCCTCTTGAGTTAGAACATAAAGCATATTGGGCAATTAAAGAACTCAATTATGATTTCAAACTTGCCGGTGAAAAGAGGTTATTTGATATTAGCTCACTAGATGAATGGAGAACCCAAACTTATGAAAATGCCGAACTATTTAAAGAAAAGGTAAAAAGATGGCATGACAAAAGAATCCAAAAGCGGGAATTCAAAGTTGGTGAATATGTTCTATTGTACAATTCTCGTTTTAGATTTTTTGCAGAAAAACTACTTTCCAAATGCGAAGGACCATATATTATCAAAGAAGTTTATCGCTCTGGAGCTATCAACATTAATAATGCCGAAGGTACTAACCCGAAGGTGGTCTCCATGGACAAAGAATTTAGTACTTTATCTCATGTACGCCTATTAATGTTGAAAGCAATATTATCCAAACCATGACACCAGAACCCTGAAAAGGAAGAGGTATGTGATACGGTAAGTAAACGGACTCCAAAAAATCTGCAAAAATATTTTCCGTCAGTTTTGGAATATTATAAAAAAATAGGAAAATAAGAAACAACTGGGAAGGCAACCCAAGTGCCCACAAGACACCAGGGCGCGCCTGCCCCACCTGACGCGCCCTGGTGGGTGGTGGGTGATTGCTCTCTGACTATAGCGCCAGAAAAGCTCCTGTCTGCTAGAACTACGTTGGTATTTCCCCAAAGAGGAAGGGATGATGCAGCACAGCGAGGGTAGGTATTTCCCTCAGTGAAGAAACCAAGGTTATCGAACCTGTAGGAGAACCAAGCAACACAACGTAAACATCACCTGCACACAGATAACAACACCTTGCAACCCGACGTGTTAAAGGGGTTGTCAATCCCTTTCGGGTAACGATGCCAGAAATTTGTAATAGATTGAAATAATAGATCGTAAATAAAATAAAGTGCAGCAAAGTATTTTTGTATTTTTGGTTTAATAGATCTGAATAAAAATGCAAAGGAAAAGTAGATCGCAAGCAAATATATAAGGAAGAAGACCTGGGGGCCGTAGGTTTCACTAGTGGCTTCTCTCGAGAAAGATAGCAAACGGTGGGCAAACAAATTACTCTTGGGCAATTGATAGAACCTCAAATAACTATGACGATATCCAGGCAATGATCATAACATAGGCACCACGTCCAAGATTAGTAGACCGACTCCTGCGTGCATCTACTACTATTACTCCACACATCGACCGCTATCCGGCATGCATCTAGTGTATTAAGTTCATGGAAAAATGAAGTAATGCAATAAGAACGATGACATGATGTAGACAAGATCCGTTTATCTATTGCGTAGATATAGATCCCATCTTTTTATCCTTAGTAGCAACGATACATACGTGTTGTTTCCCTTTCTGTCACTGGGATCAAGCACCGTAAGATCGAACCCACTACCGGGCATCTCTTCCCATTGTAAGATAAATAGATCAAGTTGGCCAAACAAAACCCAAATATCGGAGAAGAAATACGAGGCTATAAGAGATCAAAGAAACTCAAATAACTTTCATGGATATAAAAAGATATGACTGATCATAAACTCAACATTCATCAGATCCCAACAAAAACACCGCAAAAAGAGTTACATCATATGGATCTCCAAGAGAGCATTGTATTGAGAATTCAACGAGAGAGAGGGAAAGCCATCTAGATACTAACTACGGACCCAAAGGTCTACGAAGAACTAATCACGCATCATCGGAGAGGCACCAATGGAGGTGGTGAACCCCATCCGAGATGGTGTCTAGATTGGATCTGGTGGTTCTGGACACTGCGGCGGCCGGATGAATATTTCGTCGACTCCCCTAGGGTTTCTGGATTTTTGGGGTACTTATAGAGCAAAGAGGCGGTCCGGGGGGCACCTGAGGTGGGCACAACCCACCAGGGCGCGCCCTGGTGGGTTGTCCCCTCCTCGGGATTCCCCCAGGTGCAACCAGGGCCCGTTGTGTTCCTTCTGGCCCATAAAAATTCTCCATGGAGTTTCGTGGCATTTGGACTTCGTCTGATATTGATTTCCTGCGATGTAAAAAACATGGAAAAAACAGCAACTGGCACTTGGCACTATGTCAATAGGTTAGTACCAAAAATGACTATAAAATGATTATAAAACATCCAAGATTGATAATAAAACAGCATGGAACAATAAAAAATTATAGATACGTTGGAGACGTATCAGCATCCCCAAGCTTAACTCCTGCTCGTCCTTGAGTAGGTAAGCGATAAAAACAGAATTTTTGTTGTGGAGTGTTGTTTATCATGTCATATCATATTATTTTCTTTATAGCATGGACATTTGGACTTTTATGTGATTCAAAGCAATAGTCTAGTTTTGACATAATAATTTAGATACTCAAGTATATCAACAAGCAACCATGTCTTTCAAAATATCAACGCTAAAATAAGTTATCCCTAGCCCATCATGCTGAAACATTGATCCATTCATGAAACACACTCGAATATTAGCTACACCCAATACTTAAGTACGATCATATTGCCTCTTAGTTGGTGCTTTTATAAGAGAAGATGGAGACTGAAATTCAAAATGAAAATTGCATAAAGTAAAAGAAAGGCCCTTCGCAGAGGGAAGTAGGGATTTGTAGAGGTGCCAGAGCTCAAAGTGAAAAAAATTAGAGATAAAAACATTTTGGGAGGTGTATCCATCCCACCAACGAAAACGACTCAGGGTTCCAAACACTTTCCATGCTAGATATGCCATAGGCGGTTCCCAAATAGAAAATAAAGTTTATTCCTTTTTCCACCACTCTTTCACATTCCATGGCTAACCGTATCCACGGGTGCCCTCCATACCAACACTTTCCAAGGAATTTATTATTTGACAACATAAAGTAAATTCATTTTTGCATTTCGGGACTGGGCATCCCTAAAACCTTTGCCTTACTCTCGTGCAATTACAAGTGAATAAACACTCATTGTGAGAATAACACATCCAACATGGAAAATATTAGCCACCCGTTACCGTTCCGCGAGCGAAACAAACACACAAAAGAGAAGTTTATTTTCAAAATTAGAGATGGCACATGCAAATTTGCTTAGAAGGGCAAAAGAATACCACATATAGGTAGATATAGTGGACTCATGTGGCAAAACTGGTTTAAAGGATTTTGGGTGCACAAGTAGAGATCATATTTAGTGCAAAATGAAGGCTAGCACAAAGATTGAGAAGAGACCAACCAAGAAACAAATAATCTCGTAAGCAAGCATTAAGCATAATTAACACCGAATAATGCACCACAAGTAGGGTATAATTTTCGTTGCATGATTATTGACTTTCGTGCATGCATAGGGAATCACAAACCTTAACACCAATATTCTTACTAGAACACCATTACTCATCAACATAGATCACATATCACATCATCATATCTCAAAACCATTACTAAGAATCAAGTTTATTTTGTCCAATGATCTTCATGAATTTTTTTCCTTTTTCTTTATCCTTCTTGGATATCTATCACTTTGGGACTAATTTTCATGTGTTGCTTTTCATAAGCTCAAACAAATATAAGTGAAGATCATGAGCATAACAAATTTTCTTTCTCTCAAAATAATTTAAGTGAAGCAAGAGAGAATTTCTTCAAAATTTTACTAACTCTCAAATAAATCAAAGTGAAGCAAGATAGCATTTATTCAAAAATAACAAAGCACACCATGCTAAAATGATATAAGTGAAGCACTAGAGCAAGTCCTAGCTCATAAAAGATTTAAGTGAAGCATAGAGAGCAAATCTAACAAGTCATGATATAATTTTGGCTCTCTCAAATAGGTGTGTCCAGCAAGAATTGATGACTTAAAACACAAAATAAAACAAGCAAAGACACATATCATACAAGACGCTCCAAGCAAAACACATATCATGTGACGAATAAAAATATAGCCTCGAGTAAAATACCGATAGTTGTTAGAAGAAAGAGGGGATGCCACTCAGGGGCATCCCCAAGCTTAGTTGGTTGCTCATTCTTGGATAATAGCTTGGGATGCCGGGGCATCCCCAAGATTAGGCTCTTCTATCCTTCTTTCATCCATCGTAAGATAACCCAAAACTTCAAAACTTCAATCACACAAAACTCAACAAAACCTTCGTGAGATCCGTTAGTCTAAGAAAAATAAATCACTACTATAAGTGTTGTATCAAACCAATTCTTATTTTGTTTTTTATTATATCTATTGTATTCCAACTTTTCTATGGCAAAAACTCATCAAAGAAAACCATAGAGCCATCAAAATAAGCACACAACACAAAGAAAACAGAATCTGTCAAAACAGAAAGTCTATAGCAATCTGACTTTTGCGAATACTTCTGGAACTCCAAAAATTCTACCAAATTAGGAAGACCAGGGTAATTTGTATATTAATCTTCTGCATAAATAATCAGGGCAACCACACTTTTCTGTGATTTATGAAAATTATTTTTGTGAGCGTAAATTTCTGTCTTTTTTAGCAAGATCAAACAACTATCACCCAAGAAGATCCTAAAGGCTTTACTTAGCACAAACACTAATTAAAACACAGAAAACACAATCATACCACTAGCATAATTATGCTAACACTCAAGAACAGAAAGCAAAAATCAAAAATAAATTTTATTCATTGGGTTGCCTCCCAACAAGCGCTATAGTTTTACGCCCTTAGCTAGGCATAAAACAAGGATCTAAGTTTTGTCATCTTTGGTTCAAGATCCATAAGATGCCCTCATGATTGATTCATAAGGTGGCCTGATTTCTGTTCTAGGAAAGTGTTCCATACCTTTCCTCAAATGGAATTGGAACTTAATATTGCCTTCTTTCATATCAATCACTACACAGATAGTGTGTAAAAACGGTCTACCAAGAATAATTGGACAAGACGGATTGCAATCAATATCAAGAACAATAAAATCTATGGGCACATAATTCCAATTTGCAAGAATAAGAACATCATTAATTCTTCCCATAGGCTTTTAATAGTAGAATCCGCCAAGTGCAAATTCAAAGAACATTCTTCAAGATTAGTAAGACCAAGCACATCACATAAAGATTTCAGAATTGTAGAAACAATAGCACCCAAGTCACACAAAGAAAAACACTTATAATTTTCAATCTTGACTTTGATAGTATGTTCCCATTCATCATGCAATTTTCTAGGAATTGATACTTCTAATTCCAATTTTTGTTCTAAAGCTTTGATCATAGCATCAATAATATGTTTAGTAAAAGCTTTGTTTTGTTCATAGGCATGGAGTGAATTTAGCATGGATTGCAACAAAGAAATACAATCAATCAAAGAGCAACTATCATAATTAAAGTCTTTGTAATCCAAAAGAGTGGGCACATCGCTAGCTAAAGTTTTGACCTCTCCAAACCCACTTTTATCACTTTTTTCAACAAGATTTCACCCTCTGAAATATTGGGACGCCTTCTACCTAAAGTTGACTCTTCTCCAGTCCCTTTTTCATCAATCTTATCTTTACTAAACAAGGAATCAATAGAAAAAACACCAATCATTTTAAGATCTTCATCATTTTTGGAAGAATAATCACTGGAAAAGTTTTCTATAAAAATTCTCTTTTAGCTAAAGCATAGCAATTCTTTTCTTAGTTTCATCCATAGAAACATAAAGAGCTTTAATTGATTCATCAACTTTAGGCACAAAAAATTTCAACTTGAGATTTTCCACATCATGAGCAATTCTATCAACACGTCTAGACAAATCATCAATCTTATTCAACTTTTCCTCGATGGAAGTGTTGAAAACTTTTTGTGTGTTGATAAATTCTTTAATATTATTCTCAAGATCAGAGGTATTCCTATTATTATTGTAAGATTTATTTCCATAGGAATTACCATAATTATTAGAGGAATTACTAGGAAAAGTCCTAGGATTAAAATTTCCTCTATAAGCATTGTTGTTGAAATTATTGCGAGAAATAAAATTCACATCAATGGCATCACTATTTTGCTCAATCGAAGTAGACAAAGGCATATCATTAAAATCAATAGGAGCACTTTTACTAGCAACCAATTTCATAAGAGCATCAACTTTATTACTCAAAGAAGAAATTTCTTCAACCGAATTAACTTTTTTATTAGTAGGAGCTCTTTCGGTATGCCATTGTGAATAATTTGCCATGATATTATCAAGCAATTTGGTGGCTTCACCCAAAGTATTTTCCATAAAAGTACCACCCGCGGCGGAATCTAAAAGATTACGAGAAACAAAATTCAACCCCACATAAAAAATTTGTATGATCATCCAAAGATTTAACCCATGAGTTGGGCAATTCCTTAGCATCATTTTCATCCTTTCCCAAGATTGTGCAACATGCTCATGTTCAAGTTGCTTGAAATTCATGATCTGGGTTCTAAGGGAAATAATTTTTGCGGAAGGAAAATACTTAGTGCTAAAAGCATCTTTGCACTTATTCCAAGAATCGATACTATTACGAGGCAAAGAAGAGAACCAAATTTTTGCGGAATCTCGCAAAGAAAACGGAAATAATTTCATCTTGACCACACCATTGTCCGCATCTTTTTTCTATTGCATATCGCATAATTCCACAAAGGTATTAAGATGGGACGCGGCATCCTCATTAGGAGTACCGGAAAATTGGTCTTTCATAACAAGATTCAGCAAAGCAGTATTAATATCACAAGTCTCCGCACTAGTGGTGGGAGGAGCAAGCGGAGTCCAATAAAATCATTGTTGTTGGTATTTGAGAAATCACAAAACTTGGTTTTCTCTTGAGTCATGATGACTACACAACAAGATTGCACTAAAAAACAGATTTGGCAAGGAAACGACGAACGCGAATAGAGAGGCGAATAAAACGGCAAATTTTTGTGAAGTGGGGGAGATGAAAACGAGAGGCAAATGGAAAATAATGTAAATTGCTAGGAGATGAGATTTGTGATTAGGAACCTGGTTATGTTGAAGATCCTCCCTGGCAACGGCGCCAGAAATTCCTTTTGATTGCTCTCTGACTATAGCGCCAGAAAAGCTCCTGTCTGCTAGGACCACATCGGTATTTCCCCAAAGAGGAGGGGATGATGCAGCACAGCGACGGTAGGTATTTCCCTCAGTGAAGAAACCAAGATTATCGAACCAGTAGGAGAACCAAGCAACACAACGTAAACAGCCCCTGCACACAAATAACAACACCTCGCAACCCGACCTGTTAAAGGGGTTGTCAATCCGTTTTGGGTAACGATGCCAGAAATTTGTAATAGATTGAAATAATAGATCGTAGCAGCAAAGTATTTTTGTATTTTTGGTTTAATAGATCTGAATAAAAATGCAAAGGAAAAGTAGATCGCAAGCAAATATATAAGGAAGAAGACCCGGGGGTCGTAGGTTTGACTAGTGGCTTCTCTCGAGAAAGATAGCAAATGGTGGGCAAACAAATTACTGTTGGGCAATTGATAGAACCTCAAATAATTATGACGATATCCATACAATGATCATTACATAGGCATCACGTCCAAGATTAGTAGATCGACTCCTGCCTACATCTACTACTATTACTCCACACATCGACCGCTATCCAGCATGCATCTAGTGTATTAAGTTCATGGAAAAACGGAGTAATGCAATAAGAATGGTGACATGATGTAGACAAGGTCCGTTTATCTATTGCGTAGATATAGATCCCATATTTTTATCCTTAGTAGCAACGATACATACGTGTTGTTTCCATTTCTGTCACCGGGATCAAGCACCGTAAGATCGAACCCACTACCGGGCACCTCTTCCCATTGCAAGATAAATAGATCAAGTTGGCCAAACAAAACCCAAATATCGCAGAAGAAATACGAGGCTATAAGATATCATGCATATAAGAGATCAAAGAAACTCACATAACGTTCATGGATATAAAAAGATATGACTGATCATAAACTCAAAGTTCATCAGATCCCAACAAAGACATGCAACAAGAGTTACATCATATGGATCTCCAAGAGACCATTGTATTGAGAATTCAGTGGGAGAGAGAATGCCATCTAGCTACTAACTACGGACCCAAAGGTCTACAAAGAACTACTCACACATCATCGGAGAGGCACCAATGGAGGTGGTGAACCCCATCCGAGATGGTGTCTAGATTGGATCTGGTGGTTCTAGACTCTGTTGCGGCTGGATGAGTATTTCATCAACCCCCCTGGGGTTTCTGGATTTTGGGGTATTTATAGAGCAAAGAGGTAGTCCGAGGGGCACCCGAGGTGGGCACAACCCACCAGGGCGCGCCTGGGCCTCCTGGCGCGCCCTGGTGGGTTGTCCCCTCCTCGGGACTCCCCCAAGTGCAACTAGTGCCCATTGCGTTCCTTTTGGCCCATAAAAATTCTCCGTGGAGTTTCGTGGCATTTGGACTTCGTGTGATATTGATTTCCTGCAATGTAAAAACATGGAAAAAACAACAACTGGCACTTGGCACTATGTCAATAGGTTAGTACCAAAAAATGATATAAAATGACTATAAAATGATTATAAAATCCAAGATTGATAATAAAACAACATGGAACAATAAAACATTATAGATACGTTGGAGATGTATCAGCGGGCCCCTCGGGCACCTTCCCGACTCCGTTTTCATTATGTATATTTGTTTTCGAAGATAAAAAAAATCTTATATATACCCCGGACGATTTGCCCGCCGCATCGCGGAGAAATCATGTGTTCTTGTTTCGTGCTGTTTTCCTAGAAGATGTTAAAATATGTCGTCTCAAGATTCGGAGGGAGAGAGATATGTCGCTGATTATATCACAAATCCCGAGGTCTATGGGGAGGAGGATCCTTACGGTTGGACCACGGATGAGGAGGAAGGCGCTGACATGAAGGAAGCAAGGGATAATAGCTCCGATGAAGATGAAGATCCACTACCTCAACCTGGAGATATGCACGTGGACTTCAAGAAGTCAAGCCTTCCTGACAAAAGAAACAAACCTAAGGTTCAATTTATTCCATCCCATTTTTTGCATGGGATCAAGGCGACGTTATGCAAGAGTGTATTAAAGCTTGAGCTGGAGAATGATGATCTAAGGGAGGAAAATTTTAGCCTCTGACGCAAGTTGGAGAAAAAGATCACCTCATCACTGATGACCCACAAGTATAGGGGATCTATCTAGTTCTTTCAATAAGTAAGAGTGTCGAACTGAACAAGGAGCAGAAGGAAATGACAAGCGGTTTTCAGCAAGGTATTCTCTACAAGCACTAAATTATCAGTAACAGATAGTTTTGTGATAAGATAGTTCGTAACGGGTGACAAGTGACAAGAGTAACTAAGGTGCAGCAAGGTGTCCCAATCCTTTTTGTAGGAAAGGACAAGCCTGGACGAACTCTTATATAAAGCAAAGCGCTCCTGAGGACACATGGTAATTACTGTCAAGCTAGTTTTCATCATGCTCATATGATTCACGTTCGTTACTTTGATAATTTGATATGTGGGTGGACCGGTGCTTGGGTGCTGTTCTTATTTGGACAAGCCTCCCACTTAGGATTAACCCCTCTCGCAAGCATCCGGAACTACCAAAGATGAATTAAGATAAATCAAACCATAGCATGAAACATATGGATCCAAATCAGCCCCTTACGAAGCAACACATAAACTAGGGTTTAAACTTCTGTCACTCTAGCAACCCATCATCTACTTATTACTTCCCGATGCCTTCCCCTAGGCCCAAATCATGGTGAAGTGTCATGTAGTCGATGTTCACATAACACCACTAGAGGACAAACAACATACATCTCATCAAAATATCGAACAAATAGCAAATTCACATGATTACTTATAACAAGACTTCTCCCATGTCCTCAGGAACAAATGTAACTACTCACAAAGCATATTCATGTTCATAATCAGAGGAGTATTAATTATCATTAAGCATCTGAACATATGATCTTCCACCGAATAAACCAACTAGCATCAACTACAAGGAGTAATCAACACTACTTAGCAACCCACAGGTACAAATCTGAAGTTCTGAGACAAAGATCGGATAAAAGAGATGAACTAGGGTTTGGAGAGGAGATGGTACTGGTGAATATGTTGATGGAGATTGACCCCCGATGAGAGGATCGTTGGTGATGACGATGGCTTCGATTTCCCCCTCCGGGAGGGAAGTTTCCTTGGCAGAATAGCTCCGCCGGAGCCTTAGATTGGTTCTGCCCAGGTTCCGCATCGAGACGGCGACACTTTGTCCCAAAAGCTTCCTTCAAGTGGATGGGCAATGGGGGCCTTCTAGGTGGGCCACAAGGCAGGGGGCGCGCCCAGGGGGGTAGGGTGTGATGTCTACTACACAACTTGTTCTTGTAGACTCGTGTTGGGCCTCCAAGCGCGGAGTTTTGTAAGACAGTTGCAAATTTCCCTCAAGTGGATGACCTAAGGTTTATCAATCCATGGGAGGCATAGGATGAAGATGGTCTCTCTCAAACAACCCTGCAACCAAATACAAAAAATCTCTTGTGTCCCCAACACACCCAATACAATGGAAAATTGTATAGGTGCACTAGTTCGGTGAAGAGATGGTGATAAAAGTGTAATATGGATGGTAGAAATATATTTTCATAATAGGAACAATAAAAAAACAGCAAGGTAGCAATTGATAAAACGGAGCACAAACGGTATTGCAATGCTTGAAAACAAGGCCTAGGGTCCGTACTTTCACTAGTGTGATCTCCCAACAATGTTAATAAAATTGGATCATATAACCATCCCTCAACGTGCGATGAAGAATCAGTCCAAAGTTCCTATCTAGTGGAGAACATAAGAAGAAATCGTTTGTAGGGTACGAAACCACCTCGAAGCTATTCTTTCCGATCGATCTAAGCAAGAGTTCGTACTAAAATAACACCAAATAATTTCAGATTCATAATACTCAATCCAACACAAAGAACCTCAAAGAGTGCCCCAAGATTTCTACCGGAGAAACAAAGACAAGAACGTCCATCAACCCCTATGCGTAGATTACCCCAATGTCACCTCGGGAATCCGCGAGTTGAGTGCCAAAACATATATCAAGTGAATCAAAATAATACCCCATTGTCACCATGGGTATTCATATGCAAGACATATATCAAGTGCTCTCAAATCCATAAAAGTATTCAATACGATAAAACGAAATCTCAAAGAAAAAACTCAATTCATCACTACAAGATAGAGAGGGGAAAACACCATATGATCCAACTATATTAACAAAGCCCGCGTTACATCAAGATCGTGACATCTCAAGAACACGAGAGAGAGAGAGATAAAACACATAGCTACTGGTACAAACCCTCAGCCCCGAGGGTTGGACTACTCCCTCCTCATCATGGTGGCCGCCGGGATGATGAAGATGGCCACCGGTGATGATCTCCCCCTCCGGCAGGGTGCCGGAACGGGGTCTAGATTGGTTTTTCGTGGCTATAGAGACTTGCGGTGGCGGAACTTCTGATCTAGGGTCCCCACGAGGGTTTTTGGAATATTTGGGAATTTATAGGGCGAATAGGGGGCGTGGGAGGCCACCGAGGTGGGCTTGTGCCTGTTGGGAAACGTAGCATGCAATTTCAAAAATTTCCTACGCTCACGCAAGGTCTATCTAGGAGATGCATAGCAATGAGAGGGGGAGAGTGTGTCCACGTACCCTCGTAGACCGAAAGAGGAAGCGTTTGTTAACGTGGTTGATGTAGTCGAACTTATTCTTGTTTCGACTGATCAAGCACCGAACATACGACACCTCCGAGTTCTGCACACGTTCAGCTCGATGACGTCCCTCGAACTCTTGATCCAGCAAAGTGTCGAGGGAGAGTTCCATCAGCATGACTGCATGGTGACGGTGACGGTGAAGTAATCCACGCAGGGCTTCGCCTAAGCACTACGTGAATATGACCGGAGGCGTAAACTGTGGAGGAGGGCGCCGCACACGGCTAACAATTGTTGGTGTGTGTTCTAGGCGCCCCCTCCCCATGTATATATTGGTGGGAGAGGGAGGGGAGCAGCCTTGGGGCACCCCAAGTAGGAGGAATCCTACTTGGGGGCCTCCTCCAATTCAGCCTCCCCCTTTCCTTATCTCCGGAGGGGAAAGGAAACAGGGGAGAGGGGAAAGGAAGGGGGAATCCTATTCCCTCTATTTCCTTTCGTCCTCCCCTTTTCCTTTCTCCACTTAGACCGGCCCATATGGGGGCGCACCAGCCCACTAGGGGCTGGTCTGTCCCGCCCTTGGCCCAATAAGGCCCATATCTTTGCCGGGGGGTGCCCGGAACCCCTTCCGGTGACCCGATATATACCCGGTACCCCCGGGACACTTTCGTTGTCCGAATACTATCGTCATATATATGAATCTTTACCTCTCTACCATTTTGAGACTCCTCGTCATGTCCGTGATCTCACCCGGGACCCCGAAAAACATTCGGTCACCAAATCACATAACTCATATAATACAAAATCGTCATCGAACGCTAAGCGTGCGGACCCTACGGGTTCGAGAACTATGTAGACATGACTGAGACACCTCTCCGGTTAATAACCAACAGCAGAACATAGATGCTCATATTGGTTCCCACATATTCTACGAAGATCTTTATTGGTCGTATCGTAATGACAACATACGTTATTCCCTTTGTCATCAGTATGTTACTTGCCCGAGAATCGATCGTCGGTATCTTCATACCTAGTTCAATCTCATTACCGGCTAGTCTCTTTACTCATTCTGTAATGCATCATCCTGCAACTAACTCATTAGTCACATTGCTTGCAAGGCTTATTATGATGTGCATTACCGAGAGGGCCCAGAGATACCTCACCGATACTCGGAGTGACAAATCCTAATCTCGATCTATGCCAACCCAACAAACACCTTCGGAGATAACTGTAGAGTATCTTTATAATCACCCAGTTACATTGTGACGTTTGATAGCACATAAGGCATTCCTTCGGTATCCGGGAGTTGCATAATCTCATAGTTATTGGAATATGTATATGACATGAAGAAAGCTATAGCAATACAACTGAATGATCATTGTGCTAAGCTAACGAATGGGTCTTGTCCATCACATCATTCTCCTAATGATGTGATCCCGTTCATCAAATGACAACACATGTCTATGGTTAGGAAACTTAACCATCTTTGATTAACGAGCTAGTCTAGTAGAGGCTTACTAGGGACACGGTGTTTTGTCTATGTATCCACACATGTATCAAGTTTCCGGTTAATAAAATTCTAGCATGAATAATAAACATTTAACATGATATAAGGCCTCTAGGGCATATTTCCTTCAATCTCCCACTTGCACTAGAGTCAATAATCTAGATCACATCGCCATGTGATTTAACAACAATAGTTCACATTACCATGTGATTAACACCCATAGTTCACATCGCCATGTGACTGATACGTCTCCAACGTATCTATAATTTTTGATTGTTCCATGCTGTATTATTATCAACCTTGGATGTTTTATAATCATTTTAAAGTCATTTTATATCATTTTTTGGTACTAACCTATTGACATAGTGCCAAGTGCCAGTTGCTGTTTTTTCCATGTTTTTTACATCGCAGGAAATCAATATCAAACGGAGTCCAAATGCCACGAAACTTCACGGAGATTTTTATGGACTAGAAGGAAGCTATTGGGCCCTGGTTGCATCTGGGGGGAGTCCCGAGGAGGGGACAACCCACCAGGGTGCGCCAGGAGGCCCAGGCGTGCCCTGGTGGGTTGTGCCCACCTCGGGTGCCCCCGGACCGGCTCTTTGCTCTATAAATACCCACATATTCCAGAAACCCTAAGAACGTCGACAAAATATTCATCCAGCCGCCGCAGAATCTAGAACCACCAGATCCAATCTAGACACCATCTCAGATGGGGTTCACCACCTCCATTGGTGCCTCTCCGATGATGTGTGAGTAGTTCTTTGTAGACCTTCAGGTCCGTAGTTAGTAGCTAGATGGCTTTCTCTCTCTCGCTGAATTCTCAATACAATGGTCTCTTGGAGATCCATATGATGTAACTCTTTTGCGGTGTGCTTGTTGGGATCTGATGAACTTTGAGTTTGTGATCAGTCATATCTTTTTATATCCATGAAAGTTATTTGAGTTTTTTTGATCTCTTATATGCATGATCTCTTATGGCCTCGTATTTCTTCTCCGATATTTGGGTTTTGTTTAGCCAGCTTGATCTATTTATCTTGCAATGGGAAGAGGTGCCCGGTAGTGGGTTCGATCTTACGGTGCTTGATCCCAGTGACAGAAAGGGAAACGACACATATGTATCGTTGCTACTAAGGATAAAACGATGGGGTCTATCTCTACATAGATAGATCTTGTCTACATAATGTCATCGTTCTTATTGCATTACTCCATTTTCCATGAACTTAATACACTAGATGCATGCTGGATAGCGGTCGATGTGTGGAGTAATAGTAGTAGATGCAGGCAGGAGTCGGTCTACTAATCCTGGACGTGATGCCTATGTAATGATCATTGCCTGGATATCATCATAATTATTTGAGGTTCTATCAATTGCCCAACATTAATTTGTTTACCCACCGTTTGCTATCTTTCTCGAGAGAAGCCACTAGTGAAACCTACGGCCCCCGGGTCTTCTTTCTCATATATTTGCTTTGCGATCTATTTTATTTGCACTTTTTATTCAGATCTATTAAACCAAAAATACAAAAATACTTTGCTGCACTTTATTTTATTTGCGATCTATTTATCCAATCTATTGCAACTTTCTCCCGTCCACGCACCACCTGAGGCGCCGTACCCGAAAGGGATTGACAACCCCTTTAACACGTCGGGTTGCGAGTTGTTGTTATTTGTGTGCAGGGGCTGTTTACGTTGTGTTGCTTGGTTCTCCTACTGGTTCGATAACCTTGGTTTCATATCTGAGGGAAATACCTACCGCCGCTGTGCTGCATCATCCCTTCCTCTTTGGGGAAATACCGACGTAGCTTCAAGCGACATCAAAAGGAATTTTTGGCGCCGTTGCCGGGGAGGATCTTCAACATATACCAGGTTCTTAATCACAAATCTCATCTCCTCGCAATTTACATTATTTGCAGTTTGCCTCTCATTTTCCTCTCCCCCACTTCACAAAAATTTGTCATTTTATTTGCCCCTCTTTTCCGTTCGCCGTTTTCTTGCCGGATCTGTTTTCATGTGCTTTCTTGTTTGCATAGTCATGATGCCTCAAAGAAAATATTACGATGTTCCTTACCCAAATATTTTGCATGAAATTCAGAAGAGTACTAAGGAATATATGACTACGCAATTTGAGCATAATAAGTATTTTACTAAAGAACTTAAGGAGCACTTCATTGTGCTAGATGCTATCACAAAACAACTTGATGATATTAGTAGAGAAGTTTGCAATCTCCAATCTTAGTATGCTTTTGCTGAAAGTTTGCTAGGAAAAAATCTGATGCACAAGCTACTTTAGTAAATCAAATGGCTGCTAAACAAATCTCATTAGAAGATAAAAGTGATGAAGATCTTAAAATGATTGGTGTTTCTTCTATTGATACCTTGTTTAGTAACATTAAGATTGATGAAAAAGGGACTGGAGAAGAGCCAACTTTAGGTAGAAGGCGTCCCAATATTTCGGAGGGTGAAAATCTTGTTGAGAAAATTGATAAACGTGGGTTTGGAGAGGTTAAAACCTTAGCTAGTGATGCACCCACTCTTTTGGATAACAAAGACTTTAATTATGATAGTTGCTCTTTGATAGATTGTATTTCTTTGTTGCAATCCATGCTAAATTCACCCCATGCTTATGAACAAAATAAAGCTTTCACTAAACATATTGTTGATGCTATGATGAAAGCTTTGGAAGAAAAGTTGGAATTAGAAGTATCAATTCCTAGAAAATTGCATGATGAGTGGGAACCTACTATCAAAGTCAAGATTGAAAATTATGAGTGCTTTGCTTTGTTTGACTTGGGTGCTAATGTTTCTACAATTCCGAAATCTTTATGTGATGTGCTTGGTCTTACTAATCTTGAAGAATGTTCTTTGAATTTGCACTTGGCGGATTCTACTATTAAAAAGCCTATGGGAAGAATTAAATGATGTTCTTATTCTTGCAAATAGTAATTATGTGCCCATAGATTCTATTGTTCTTGATATTGATTGCAATCCGTCTTGTCCAATTATTCTTGGTAGACCGTTTTTACACACTATTGGTGCCGTGATTGATATGAAAGAAGGCAATATTAAGTTACAATTTCCTTTGAGGAATGGTATGGAACACTTTCCTAGAACAAAAGTTAGGCCACCTTATGAATCAATCATGAGGGCATCTTATGGATCTCGAACCAAAGATGACAAAACTTAGATCCTTGCTTTATGCCTAGCTAAGGGCGTAAAACTATAGCGCTTGTTGGGAAGCAACCCAATGAATAAATTTTATTTTTGCTTTTTGCTTTCTGTTATTGAGTGTTAACACAATTATGCTACTATTATGATTTTGTTTTTTGTGTTTTAATTAGTGTTTGTGCCAAGTAAAGCCTTTAGGATCTTCTTGGGTGATAGTTGTTTGATCTTGCTGAAAAGGACAGAAACTTTGCGCTCACAAAAATAATTTTTATAAATCACAGAAAAGTGATTTTGCCCTGATTCTTTCTTCATAAGACTTATATACAAATTACCCTGGTCTTCCTAATTTGGTAGAATTTTTGGAGTTCCAGAAGTATTCGCAAAAGTCAGATTACTACAGACTGTTCTATTTTGACAGATTCTATTTTCTTTGTGTTGCGTGCTTATTTTGATGGCTTTATGGTTTTATTTGATGAGTTTTTGCCGTAGAAAAGTTGGAATGCAGTAGACATAATACAAAAACAAAATATGAATTGGTTTGATACAGAACTTATAGTAGTGGTTTGCTTTCTTATACTAACGGATCTCACGAAGGTTTTGTTGAGTTTTGTGTGATTGAAGTTTTCAAGTTTTGGGTTATCTTACGATGGATGAAAGAAGGATAGAAGAGCCTAAGCTTGGGTATGCCCCGGAATCCCAAGCTATTATCCAAGAATGAGCAACCAACTAAGCTTGGGGATGCCCCCGAGTGGCATCCCCTCTTTCTTCTAACAACTATCGGTATTTTACTCGAAGCTATATTTTTATTCGTCACATGATATGTGTTTTGCTTGGAGCGTCTTGTATGATATGGGTCTTTGCTTGTTTTATTTTGTGTTTTAAGTCATCAATCCTTGCTGGACACACCTATTTGAGAGAGCCAAAATTATGTCATGACTTGTTAGAATTGCTCTCTGTGCTTCACTTAAATCTTTTATGAGCTAGGACTTGCTCTAGTGCTTCACTTATATCTTTTTAGCACGGTGTGCTTAGTATTTTTGAAGAAATGCTCTCTTGCTTCACTTAGATTTATTTGAGAGTTAGTAAAAAAATTGAAGAAATTCTCTCTTGCTTCACTTAAATTATTTTGAGAGAAATAAAAAATTATGCTCATGATCTTCACTTATATTTGTTTGAGCTTATGAAAAGCAACACATGAAAATTATTCCCAAAGTGATAGATATCCAAGAAGGATAAGTAAAAAAAATCATGAAGATCATTGGACAAAATAAACTTGATTCTTAGTAATAGTTTTGAGATATGATGATGTGATATGTGAGTTATGTTCATGAGTAATTATGCTTTAGTAGGAATGTTGGTGTTAAGGTTTGTGATTCCCGATGCATGCACGAAAGTCAATAGTCATGCAATGAAATTATATCCTACTTGTGGTGCATTATTCGGTGTTAATTATGCTTAATGCTTGCTTATGAGATTATTCGTTTCTTGGTTGGTCGCTTCTCAATCTTTTGCTAGCCTTCATTTTGCACCAAGTATGACCTCTACTTGAGCATCCAAAATCCTTTAAACCAGTTTTGCCACATGAGTCCACTATATCTACCTATATGCGGTATTCTTCTGCCGTTCTAAGTAAATTCCATGTGCCATCTCTAATTTTCAAAATAAACTTCTCTTTTGTGTGTTTGTTTCACTCACGGAACGGTAACGGGTGGCTAATATTTTCCATGCTGGATGTGTTATTCTCACACTTGTCGTTGCACGAGAGTAAGGCAAAGGTTTTAGGGATGCCCAGTCCCCAAATGCAAAAATGAATTACTTTATGTTGTCAAATAATAAATTCCTTGGAAAGTGTTGGTATGGAGGGCACCCGTGGATACGGTTAGCCATGGAAAGTGAAAGAATGGTGGAAAAAGGAATAAACTTTATTTTCCGTTTGGGAGCCGCCTATGGCATATCTAGCATGGGAAGTGTTCGGAACTCTGAGTCGTTTTCGTTGGTGGGATGGATACACTTCCCAAAATGTTTTTATCTATAATTTTTTTGCTTTGAGCTCTGGCACATCTACAAATCCCTACTTCCCTCTACGAAGGGCCTTTCTTTTACTTTATGCAATTTTTATTTTGAATTTGTGTCTCCATCTTCTCTTACAAAAAGCACCAACTAAGAGGCAATATGATCGTACTGAAGTATTGGGTGTAGCTAATATTCGAGTGTGTTCCATGAATGGATCAATGTTTGAGCATGATTGGCTAGGGATAACTTATTTTAGCATTGATATTTTGAAAGACATGGTTGCTTGTTGATATGCTTGAGTATCTAAATTATTATGTCAAAACTAGACTATTGCTTTGAATCACATAAAAGTCCAAATGTCCATGCCACAAAGAAAAGAATATGATATGATATGATAAACAATACTCCACATCAAAACTTCTGTTTTTATCACTTACCTACTTGAGAACAAGCAGGAGTTAAGCTTGGGGATGCTGATATGTCTCCAACGTATCTATAATTTTTGATTGTTCCATGCTGTTTTATTAGCAATTTTGGATGTTTCATAATCATTTTATAGTCATTTTATATCATTTTTTGGTACTAACCTATTGACATAGTGCCAAGTGCCAGTTGCTGTTTTTTCCATGTTTTTCACATCGCAGGAAATCAATATCAAACGGAGTCCAAATGCCACGAAACTTCACGGAGATTTTTTATGGACCAGAAGGAAGCTATTGGGCCCTATTTGCACCTGGGGGGAGTCCCGAGGAGGGGACAACCCACCAAGGCGCGCCAGGAGGCCCAGCCACGCCCTGGTGGATTGTGCCCACCTCGGGTGCCCCCCGGACCGCCTCTTTGCTCTATAAATACGCCAATATTCCAGAAACCCTAAGAACTTCGACGAAATATTCATCTAGCCGCCGCAGATTCCAGAACCACCAGATCCAATCTAGACACCATCTCGGATGGGGTTCACCACCTCCATTGGTGCCTCTCCGATGATGCGTGAGTAGTTCTTTGTAGACCTTCGGGTCCGTAGTTAGTAGCTAGATGGCTTTCTCTCTCTCACTGAATTCTCAATACAATGGTCTCTTGGAGATCCATATGATGTAACTCTTGTTGCGGTGTGTTTGTTGGGATCTGATGAACTTTGAGTTTATGATCAGTCATATCTTTTTATATCCATGAAAGTCATTTGAGTTTCTTTGATCTCTTATATGCATGATCTCTTTAAGCCTCGTATTTCTTCTCTGATATTTGGGTTTTGTTTGGCCAACTTGATCTATTTATCTTGCAATGGGAAGAGGTGCCCGGTAGTGGGTTCGATCTTACGGTGCTTGATCCCAGTGACAGAAAGGGAAACGACACGTATGTATCGTTGCTACTAAGGATAAAACGATGGGGTCTATCTCTACATAGATAGATCTTGTCTACATCATGTCATCGTTCTTATTGCATTTCTTCGTTTTTCCATGAACTTAATACACTAGATGCATGCTGGATAGCGGTTGATGTGTGGAGTAATAGTAGTAGATGCAGGAAGGTGTCGATCTACTAATCTTGGACGTGATGCCTATGTAATGATCATTGCCTGCATATCGTCATAATTATTTGAGGTTCTATCAATTGCCCAACAGTAATTTGTTTACCCACCGTTTGCTATCTTTCTCGAGAGAAGCCACTAGTGAAACCTACGGCCCCCGGGTCTTCTTTCTCATATATTTGCTTTGCGATCTATTTTATTTGCACTTTTTATTTTGATCTGTTAAACCAAAAATAAAAAATACTTTGCTGCACTTTATTTTATTTGTGATCTATTTATCCAATCTATTGCAACTTTCTCCCGTCCACGCACCACTTGAGGCGCCGTACCCGAAAGGGGTTGACAACCCCTTTAACACGTCGGGTTGCGAGGTGTTGTTATTTGTGTGCAGGGGCTGTTTACGTTGTGTTGCTTGGTTCTCCTACTAGGTCGATAACCTTGGTTTCATATCTGAGGGAAATACCTACTGCCACTGTGCTGCATCATCCCTTCCTCTTTGGGGAAATACCGACGTAGCTTCAAGCGACATGAGTGAGCAACACCCAAAGGGTTTACTAGAGTCAGTAATCTAGTTCACATTGCCATGTGATTAACACCCAATGAGTACTAAGGTGTGATCATGTTTTGCTGTGAGAGAGGTTTAGTCAACGGGTCTGCCACATTCAGATCCGTATGTATTTTGCAAATTCCTATGTCTACAATGCTCTGCATGGAGCTACACTAGCTAATTGCTCCCACTTTCAATATGTATCTAGATTGAGACTCAGAGTCATCCGGATCAGTGTCAAAGCTTGCATCGATGTAACCCTTTACGACAAACTCTTTGTAAACATGTCCTTAGTCCTGTTTAGGTACCTAAGGATAATTTTGACCGCTGTCAAGTGATCTACTCCTGGATCACTATTGTATCCCCTTGCCAAACTCATGGCAAGGTACACAATAGGTTTGGTACAACATGGCATACTTTATAGAACCTATGGCTGAGGCATAGGGAATGACTTTCATTCTCTTTCTATCTTCTGTCGTGGTCGGGTTTTGAGTCTTACTCAACTTTATACCTTGCAATACAGGCAAGAACTCCTTCTTTGACTGTTCCATTTTGAACTACTTCAAAATCTTGTCAAGGTATGTACTCATTGAAAAATCTTATCAAGCGTCTTGATCTATCTCTATAGATCTTGATGCCCAATATGTAAGTGGCTTCACCGAGGTCTTTCTTTGAAAAACTCCTTTCAAACACTCCTTTATGCTCTCCAGAAAATTCTACATCATTTCCGATCAACAATATGTCATTCACATATAGAAAGGCTGTAGTGCTCCCACTCACTTTCTTGTAAATACAGGCTTCACCGCAAGTCTGTATAAAACTATATGCTTTGATCAACTCATCAAAGCGTATATTCCAACTCCGAGATGCTTGCAACTGTCCATAGATGGATCGCTGGAGCTTGCACACTTATTTATGACCTTTAGGATCGACAAAACCTTCTGGTTGCATCATATACAACTCTTCTTTAATAAATCCATTAACGAATGCAGTTTTGACATTTGCTAGATTTCATAAAATGCGGAAATCGCTAACATGATTCGGACAGACTTAAGCATCGATATGAGTGAGAAAATCTCATTGTAGTCAACACCTTGAACTTGTCAAAAAACCTTTTTGCGACAATTCGAGCTTTGTAGATAGTAACACTACCATCAACGCCCGTCTTCCTCTTGAAAATCCATTTAGTCTCAATGGCTTGCTGATCATCGGGCAAGTCAACCAAAGTCCATACTTTGTTCTCATACATGGACCTATCTCAGATTTCATGGCCTCAAGCCATTTTGCGGAATCTGGGCTCATCATCGCTTCCTCATAGTTCGTAGGTTCATCATGGTCTAGTAACATGACTTCCAGAACAGGATTACTGTACCACTCTGGTGCGGAACGTGCTCTGGTTGACCTACGGGGTTCGGTAGTAACTTGATCTGAAGTTTCATGATCATTATCATTAGCTTCCTCTCTAGTTGGTGTAGGCATCATGAGAACGAATTTCTTTGATGAGCTACTTTTCGATTCGAGGGTACAATTACCTCATCAAGTTCTACTTTCCTCCTACTCACTTCTTTCGAGAGAAACTCCTTCTCTAGAAAGGATCCATTCTTAGCAACAAAGATCTTGCCTTCTGATCTGTGATAGAAGGTGTACCCAACAGTTTCTTTTGGGTATCCTATGAAGACGCACTTCTCCGATTTAGGTTCAAGCTTATCAGGATAAAAAAATCACATAAGCATCACAACCTGTCGGGGGCGTTGTGCGGGATATGCCAAAGGATGGCTTATCATGGAGGGGGCTAATAACACATCGCCGGTGCCAGGAAATGGGATAATGCGTAAGCATGCATGCCAGGGAATCTTACCCAGGTTCGCGGCTCTCCTAGGAGATAACACCCCTACTCCTGCTCTGCGGGGTCTCCGCATGATTAGTCAAGCAACAAAGGTGGCTACAAGCTTGCTCCTTGAGCTGTTTCTCTAGAGGGGGAAGAAGAACAAGGCTAGCCCTAACTTCCTCTCTCTATGTGTGTGGATAGATGGAGTAAGGTCTAAACCCTTTGCATGGGTGCCCTGGGGGGTTTATAGGCCTACCCCCCAGGGGTACAAAGGTAATCTGGTCGGGTGTAGGACCCAGCTGTCAGTGTCTACGGTCGCCAGCTTCTCCGCCGGCCGCTGGGGCCTGCCGCCTGGTGGGCCCCGCTGGCTGTCTCGTACTTGGCCGACAGGCCGCTCTCGCCGCTTGCGGGTCTGGCCGGCTGCTCAACACTGTAGCCGTGCCGCTAATGACGCATGCTTTGTCGGGGGAGGCGTGGCTACAGTACCGCCGCCTGGTCCCCGTCTCTTCTGGTTTAATTGTGCACAAACTCCAAGGAGAGGAGAGCCGCCTGGTCAGGGGTCGGCCTCTCCTCGAGCCGACTGGTCAGGGCTTGCCGCCCTCTGGCTCCCCGCAGACAGGTAGGGCCCGCTGCATGTGAGCCGTACGGACAGCCCGTCATGGGGGCATGGCTCCCCATGTTGTGGGTGATGTCATGGGCAGAGTGGCAACAATGCCGTGCCGGACAGGAGATCTTCGTCTGGTATGGTGCACTGTGGCCACGCTTGGCCCTAGATTTGGGGGTGGCAGGGCGTGTTGTAGCCACGCCCCGTCTCGTCATATTTATATGGGTGCAGACTCTGAGGACGCTTGGGGCCGCCTGCTAGGAGCCGACCTCTCTAGAGGCCGCATGCTAGGAGTCGGTCCACTTTGAGGCCGTCTTCTGGGCCTTGCCGTCTTTTGGCAGTCGGCCGCTTGGACCAGCAGGCTGCGAGAACGCGGCGCTTTGGTCTTTGATTCTTGAGGGGCGCAGCCGGCCTCGATGTCTTGAAATGCCATGGGGAGCTGATGAGGCTACCCGTGGCTAATTACTCCGACAGTAGTTCCCGAAGCTGGTGGGGCGCCACGGCTGAAAGAGGCGAGGGGCCTCAGCGACTTCCCACTCTGAGTGCTTCATTGATCTTGCTTCATCCGTCTTCCGGAACGCCGACTGCCAGGAGCCGGACACGATGAGGCGGGCGCCTGGTGGTTTTTGAAACACCGCGGCGGGAGCCAAGTGGCGCGCCAGCCAGGCGCCAGGCTCACCGCCAGCTATCTGCACACCACGTGGCACCAGCCGGCCAAGCCGCCTACTAGCCCACGCGCGCGATGGGACATCGCCATAGGACGGGGCCCACCACTACCGGGCCTCGGCACGCGCGCGGATCCGCTGCGGCTGAGGCAAACGGTTGGTATTCCGTGGTGTAGTAACTTTGCGTCGTTACTGCGTGTTAAACGCGGGGTCGTGGGGACGTGGGCGCAATTAATCCCACGATCCCCATGCCCCGTCCCCTCGGCTTCGCAGCCAGGGCTATAAGTAGGGGGAGGAGGGGAACGGCACCAGCACCCGCGCCCTCCTCTCCCTTCGCCATTTTCTTGCTCTCCTTTCTTTCTACCGCCGCCGCACTCTCGCAGCTTGCCGAAGTGCTGCCGCGGCCTATCGCCACCAAGCCCAGCCTTTCCACCGTGCAGTCGCCTTGTCGGACCGGAGCTTCCATGGCGCGAGAGTGGGCCGGCGACTGGGATGGCTCGAACATCATCGAGGACCACATCACCTTCCTCCGCAATACGCGGCGGCTGCCCAACGAAGGCTACGTCCGGGGCACGCGTGCCGCCCACGAAAGAGATCTCGCCAGCGCCGGAGGAAGGTGAGCGCGTCGTCTTTCGGTTGCACTTCCTCCGGGGCTTCGGCCTGCCGGCAAGCGGCTTCCTCTGCTCTTTCCTCCAGATCTACCATCTTCAGCCGCACCACCTCACACCAAACATGGTGGTGCTGCTGTCGGCCTTCGTCACGCTCTGCGAAGGCTACCTTGGCGTTCTCCCCACCCTTGAGCTCTAGGGAGAATGCTTCTACACCAAGCTCGGCGTCTCCGCCAAGAACGAGGGGGCTCAGTGCGGCGCCTTCATCGTGGTGCGGCGCCCGGGTGCTGGGAACCACTTCCCGTCCATCACCTTGACCCAATCGGTCAAGCTGTGCCAAAAGTCGTACTTCTATGTCAAGAACGTCAACCCGGCGATTGACTTCATCAACCTTCCGGCCTACGAAGCTGGCCCGCCGGCTGAGCCCCGCACCAACTGGGCCTTTAAGCCAAAGATGCTATCGGCCGCCTCCGCTGCCGCCGTCGCCCGGCTCTAGGAGATGATGGAATTGGAAGGCCTCAAGGCCTCCGATCTGCTGACCGCCTTCGTGGAGTGCCGGGTTCTCCCTCTTCAAGGCCGGCCTCATCTGATCAGCCGGATGAGTGGGCATCGAGACCCGTGCTGGCTGAGCACCAGGGAGATGCCGGCCATAGAGGTGGTCCGCCCGGTGAACGAGATCGCGAACCTCAAACTCTCAGAGTCAGAGTGGCAGTTCGGCAAGCGGCCGTATACCCACGCGCACCCGCCGCCTGCGGTAAGCTTCTCGACTCTTGGTCTTTTCTTCATCCGTCGGTTTCGTTGCCGACTGACCAGCCAGCCATGACGCAGCTCCTCACGACCCAGCCGGCGACTGACGCCCTGGCGCAGGGCCAGGAGTACCTGCCGGACCGGGCGGTAAGTGATGTGGATGACCCCGATCTGGGGGCGGCCTCCATGGAGGAGGAGGACGCCACATGCCGTGGCGACGAAGCAGGCGGCTCCGGAGGGGGAGGAGGTGGCAGTCTTGAGGACTGGCCGGACGATGACGAGGAGGAGCACATGCAGCGCCGCCCGCTGGTTGCCAACAGGGCGGGGGCGAGTTCCTCAGCAGCGCCGGCTGGACTAGGCGGCGCACAAAAATGCCGAGGCGGCACACAGCTGCAAGGCGGCTGACCGAAGAAACCCAAGGGCTCGGCCGCAGCGACCAGGCGGGAGGAGGCCGCCTCGAAGGCGGCCTAGTTCCAGAAGGCCCCGAAGCAGCCGCCGACGGTGTCCGCGTAAGTGCTTGTCCTTCCTTGTGTTTTGCTTTGTCTTTTTGCAAACTGCCTCTGAGTTCGTCTCGTCTTGCTTGATCAGATCCCCGCTTCTCTTGAGCGGTCGACCTCCGCCTCCATCATCGGAGGGACGGAGAGCTCCACCAACACCCACCGCATAGACCCGCTCGCCGACCTCCGGGAGGCGACGGAGAAGAACGCGCGGGAGGCGCGCGAGGAGAAGGAGAGGGCAGAGCAGGCGAAGGCGGACGCGGCCAAGGCGGCGCAGGAGGAGGCGACCAAGGCCCAGGCGGACGTGGCCGCCAAGGCGCAAGCGGAGGTAGCCGTACGTGGCCAGGCTCCACAACTTGTCGTTCCGCTGTGCTCCATGCTACCGGCGCCAGAGATCCCAGCACCGACTGGAGGAGCCGGCAACGACCAGCCGGTCATGGAGAGGGAGGGAGGCGACGCCGTCATTCCGAGGATGGAGGTGCCCCAGCAGACACCGGCTGCCGAGGCTCAGGGCAGTCGGCCTGACGCTCCATCGGTGCTTCAAGTTGGCGGCGAGCTGGTGGTGGGGTGACCCCCGTGGTCCACCCGCCGGCGCGCCGGCGCGCGGGGAAGGCGACATCGGCCCCGCGGCCTTAGGATATCGGGGCCTCGAGCTCGTGCCGTCCCGCAGGAGTGGACGTCTGCGGGCGGAATGGGTGTCCTGAACAAGGCTGCCCAGGAAGTCCAATCCCTGCTTACGGCCCAGGGTGATGCCCTCAAGAACTACACGCAGACGTTCCTGGCATCGCGAGCCGTCGTCTGGGTATGTTCCTTATACTTAGTTTTTGATCTTTGCAATCTTCCATGGGGGCGCGCCAGCGCACCCACTGGGTGTAGCCCCCGAGTTCTGGGCGGCTGCTGAGCAGGCGGCTTAGAACTTAAAGGTAAGTTCCGAGTGCTGACGCTTTCTCTTCTTCTACTGTCTCTGTTGCAGGATTACCACAACATCCGTGCGGCCACCTTCAATTCCCAGGTCCAGGAGCTAGCCAAGCGGACCGCCGAGTTGACCGACAGCCGGAGTAAGCACTCCGCTCTTCTTTCACACGGGGCGTGCCAGCGCACCCGCGGGGTGTAGCCCCCGAGATCCGGGTCGACTGTTGAGCAGTCGGGTCAGATCTTCTGGCGACCACTTTCTCTTTTTTCTCTTATTGAATCGCTCAATCCTTGGTCTCGCAGGGGCGCATCAGCGCACCTGCGGGGTGTAGCCCCCGAGATTCGGGCCGACTACTGAGCAGTCGGGTCGGATCTTCCGGCAACTACTTCTTTCTTTGTTGGTTTGCTGATCTTTTTTCTTTCTTGTCTTCTGCAGGAGCCAATGCCACCTTACGGCAGCAACTGGGCGAGGCTCTGACCGCACTGCATGCCAAGGAGGAGGAGCGCCTCAAGGCGGTGCAAGAGCGCGACCGCCTGGCCAAACAGCTGGCTGACAAGGTCAACAAGCACCAGGCAGAGCTGCATAAGCTCAAGGACGAGGAGGAGGCTCTTCAGGCCGAGTTCGAGACTCAGCGCTCGAACTGGGTCGAGAAGGAGAGAGCCTTGTCGGACGGCTACGGCGAGATCGAGGACTTGCTCGATGGTGAGTTGTCCCTCTCTTTCTTCCGCCTGCCGACTTGTCATATGAGCCGGCTTCTGCCTTTATATTTCTTTCTCTTCTTATGTAGAGTATTTCCCTGGTTATTCCGTCACCTCCAGCCAAGTTGTTGAGGCTCGTCGTGATGAGCGGGGCAGGCTGGTGCCACAATCGCGCCCAACGCTCCACGAACCCTCGCCGAGTAGCTGCTTGCCATCCAAGCTCATCTCCAGCCGGCGCATCGGGCTCTCCGCCGTCTTCAGCGCGCCGGAGCCCAGGTGGTCGCTGCCCTCTGGCCGGGTACTCCCATTCTATGCACCGTCAACCGGACCTCTGACTGGTTGGAGGTGGCCATTGGTTGCATCGAGGCGTGGAAGGGCTCCTCCGCCCGGGCGGGTGCACGGCGAGCCTTGGAGTTCGTCAAGGGGTGGTACCCTGGGCTAAACTTGGATCAGCTGGCCACCCTCGTGCCGAAGCCGGCGAGGAGTTGGAGGCGGTGGCGCCCGCGCTCTATCATCACGCCACGGCGATCGCCGAGTACACGGACACCAGCGTCTTCCTCCCTGAGCTAGTCGAGGCGGGCGTCGAGGTGCCGCCCAACTGGTTCGGGCTGAACCCAGAAGGCGGCAAAGACTCGGTGGAGGAGACCACCTCCAGTGATGAAGGCAAGGAGGAGGAGGAAAAGGACGGCGAGGACGACGCGCCGGATGGTGACGACGACGGCCGGCCTCAGCCTGACCAAGTCTCGACCAACGACTAGCGCACCGACGAGCCAGCTGTTGCCGATGCTGACCAGGCTGAGACCCCTCAGGCGGCCGCTCCACCACCCGGAGCCTCGACCTCCGCCGACCCCTCCGATCCGGCTACTGCTCCTCTGGCCTAGGTGGCCAAGTTATCTTTCCTTATCCTGCCTTGTAATCTCTTGAACAAAATTGTTAAGTTCACGCAGTTCCACCCACTGGGGGTGTATTCAAACTCTGTTGAATGCTGGTCAAGGGCCTTTTGCTATGTAAATTGTCTTTGCCGATTTCCGACTTGTCTTGCTTTTCTACTTCTTTGGCTTTTTCCTTTGCTGCCTTCCCTTGGTTGCCGTATTGCCAGCTGGACAGCCGCTCTGCGGTCTGTGGCTGGGTCGAGTACTTGGCCGCTTTGGGAAGGCAAGTACTTTAGCCATTGGTAGAGTGTAGCAAATGAAGTTAGAAACTGGCCGACCGGCTGCTCAACAGTCGGTCGGTCGAGGCGGGGAGCCGGCTCGGCCTATGAAAATGCTTTAGTCCTTAGCCATTTTCGTGTGGGCACCGTTTCCTGCCTTTGACTCTTGCCGGCTGGACAGTCGCTCTGCAAGCAGCGGCTTGTGGCAAGAGAGGGCTTAGGTGCCGTCACACTACTTGTCCGACTGCAGGTAGCATTCACATAATAAAAGGCGGCAAGCCCGCGGGCCGACTGGTCGAACCCGGTGCCAGGCAGAATAATGAAATAACACATTCATAGGCATAGAACTTATCATATAGATAAAAAAGGGTAGCCCCTGAGTGCTCCTCGAGGGACCCCATGTCTTAGTGCTTAATACAAAAGGTAGCGTGGTACATACTGAATCAATTGTAAAATCTTCAAAGGAGATTTGCGTTCCATGGGCGCTCCGACTCCTTGCCCGAATCGTCTCTCTTGCGTGCTCTGGGCTTCTGCGCGTCGATGAGGTAGTAGGAGTCGTTGCCCAATGCTTTGCTGATGATGAAGGGGCCTTCCCAAGGGGCCGAGAGCTTGTGTTGGCCGGCTGTTCGCTGGATCAGCCGGAGCACAAGGTCTCCCTCTTGGAAGGATCTTGACTTGACCTTCCGACTGTGGTAGCGGCGCAGACTCTGCTGGTAGATGGCGGACCGGCTGAGTGCCAACAGCCGGCCCTCTTCCAGCAGATCGACACCGTCTTCTTGGGCCTCCTTTGCCTCCGCTTCCGTGTACATGGTGATGCGAGGTGAGTCAAACTCAATGTCAGTTGGGATGACGGCCTCGGCACCGTACACGAGAAAGAATGGAGTGAAGCCGGTCGATTTGTTCGGAGTGGTGCGGAGGCTCTAGAGGACGGCCGGCAGCTCGTCGATCCAATAGCCGGCCGACCGCTCCAATGGCTCGACCAGTCGGGGTTTAATGCTGGAGAGGATGAGGCCGTTTGCTCACTCGACTTGGCCGTTTGACTGCGGATGGGCAACGGACGCTAAGTCCAGTCGAATGCCCTGCGTCGCGCAGAAACGGGCCAAGGCTCCCTTGGCAAAGTTCGTGCCATTGTCGGTGATGATGCTGTGTGGCACACCATATCAGACGGTGATGTCCGCGATGCAGATCATAGCAGTCGGACCATTCAACTTCTTGATTGGCTTTGCTTCAATCCACTTGGTGAATTTGTCTACAACGACGAGCAGATGGGTCATGCCGCCGCGTGCTGTCTTGAATGGTCCCACCATGTCCAGCCCCCACACGGCAAAGGGCCAAGTGAGGGGGGTGGTCTTGAGTGCAGAAGCCAGCAAATGTTGCTTGGAACTGAACTTCTGGCACCCTTTGTAATGCTTGACCAACTCCTTGGCGTTTTCCAAAGCAGTCGGCCAGAAGAAACCATGGTGGAATGCTTTGGCAACAAGGGATCTAGAGGCCGCGTGGTGGCCGCACTCGCCTTGGTGGATATTTTTGAGGATTGCTTGGCCCTTCTCTGATTCTACGCAACGCTGGAAGACTCCAGTCGCGCTGTGCCTGACAAGCTCTCTGTTTACTATCGTGTAGGCTCCTGCTCGGCGCTGCACTTGCCTAGCCGAGATCTCATCAGCCGGCAGCTCTCTGTTCACCAGAAACTTGAGGATGGGCTGCGCCCATGATGGTGCTTGAATTTCTTCTACTGCCACTACGACCACTTGTACTAGGGCGGTTGGGTTGGGAGGCGGCGGGTTGGAGTCGGTTGCCGCTTGCTGCATCGTTGAAGTCTTCAGGCCGACTGCTGCAGCCCCCAGGCCGGGCTGTGAAGTCCTCAGGCCGGGTGCGACTGCTGCAGTCCCCAAGCTGCTTGGTGAAGTCCCTGAGCCGGCTGCTGCAGCCTCCGGGCCGGGTTGTGAAGTCCCCGGGCCAGGTGCGACTGCTGCAGTCCCCGTGCCGCCTGCCGAAGTCCCCGGGCCGGCTGCTGCAGCCCTTGAGTTGGATCCGACTGCTTCGGGAGGAGCTGGCACGAAGATGGACTCAGATTCTGGAGAAGGCTTGATTGACGGCTTGCGGAGGCACTGAAGGGAGGTTGGTATTGCTTGACGGGTGGAGCCGATCCGTGCTAGGGCATCAGCTGGCTTGTTTATGTTCCGTGGCACGTGAAGGAACTCACACCCTTCAAAATATCCGCTGAGTCGCTGAACCAGGAAACGGTAGCTCGCCATGTTTGCATCCTTGGCGTCCCTGTCACCGGACGATTGTTGGACCACCAAGTCGGAGTCGCCGTAGCACAGAATCCGGCGGATGCCGAACTCTTTGGCCAACTGGAGGCCGTGTATTAGTGCTTCATACTCGGCTACATTGTTGGAGGCGGCGAAATGGATTTGCAATGTGTATCTGAGCTTGTCGCCTTTGGGAGAGGTGAGGACAACGCCGGCTCCCAAGCCGGTGCGCATCTTCGAGCCATCAAAATGCATTCGCCAATGAGTGGAGTTCGGAGCTGGCGGTAGGTACTGGGTTTCAGCCTAGTCGACAAGGAAGTCGGCTAGTGCTTGGGACTTGATGATGGTGCGCGGCTGGTAGAAGATGGTGTAGGGGGCCAACTCGATGGCCCATTTGGCCACTCGGCCAGATGCATCTCTGTTGCCAATGATCTCAACAAGTGGGGCAGTGCAGACAACCGTGATCGGGTGTTCTTGAAAGTATGGCTTCAACTTCTTGGCGGCAAAGTGCACGCCGTAGCACATCTTCTGGTAGTGAGGGTAGTTCTGCTTCGAGGTTGACAACACCTCGCTCAAATAGTACACAGGCCTCTGGACCGGCTGTACTCTGCCGTCTTCTGGGCGCTCTACCACCATGACAGCGTTGACCACCCGGCTGGTGGCGGTGATGTAAAGGTACATGGGCTCTTTAGCAGCCGGAGCCGCCAGGACAGGCGGCGTGGTCAACATCTTCTTCAACTGGAGAAAAGCTTCGTCCGCCTTGTCATTCCACTCGAAATGAGTGGTCTTCTTCATGAGATGGTACAGGGGAAGAGCCTTCTCGCCTAGCCGACTGATGAAACGGCTGATGGATGCCAAACAGCCGGTGAACTTCTGGACGTCTCTCAATCGGGTGGGTTTCTCCATCCTCTCGATGGCCTTGATCTTTGCAGGGTTGCACTCTATGCCGCGCTCTGAGACTAGGAAGCCGAGGAGCTGGCCGGCTGGTACTCCAAAGACGCATTTCTCTGGGTTGAGCATGATCTGAAACCGGCGCAGATTTTCAAAGGTTTCCTTGAGGTCTTCCAAGAGGGTACTGCACTTCTCCGTCTTCACCACAATATCGTCTACATAGACGTGGGCATTTCTGCCGAGCTGCTTGAGGAGGCACTTCTGCATGCAACACTGAAAAGTGGCACCGGCATTTCTCAAGCCGAATGTCATGGTCAGGTAGCAGAAGGCTCCAAATGGTGTGATGAAGGCGGTCTTCAGGCGGTCTGCCGGGTTCAGCTTGATCTGGTGGTACCATGAGTAGGCATCCAAGAAACTCAACAACTCGCATTCGGCTGTGGAGTCTATCACTTGGTCAATCCATGGCAAAGAAAACAGATCCTTGGGGTAGGCTTTATTGAGACTGGTGTAGTCAATGCACATGCGCCACTTGTTATTCATCTTCAGTACAAGGACTGGATTGGCAAGCTATTCTGGGAAGAAAACTTCCATGATGAAGCCAGCTGCCAACAGGCGGGCGATCTCTTCTCCAACGATTCTTCTCTTCTCCTCCGACAGTCGGCGGAGGGGTTGCTTGACTGGCTTGGCATCTGCTCTGACATGTAGCTTGTGCTCGGTGAAATCCGTTGGAACACCCGGCATGTCCTTGGGAGACCATGCAAAGATGTCCCGATTCTCACGAAGGAAATCGACAAGCTCGCTTTCCTATTTTCTATCAAGGTTGGCACCTATGACATCATACTTCTTCGGGTGCTCAGGGTCCACGGGAATCTTCTTCGTCTCTTTGGCCGGCTGAAAGGAGCCCCGGGTTGTCGGCGTTCTGGGAACGGGGGTCCCCAGACTTGCCTGCCTGCGGCCCACGGCATGGCTGTGCTAGCAGGCCAGTACGGCCCATCTTCATCAACGAGGCATTCAAGACCCTCGCGAGGGGCCAAGCCTCGCGAGGCGGACGACACAAGACCTCCCTGGGAGCGGCCTCCCCAGGCTGCCTCGCGAGGAGCGGAGAAATCAAGGCAGGGCAAACCTCGCGAGGCTCTCATGACGTGAGCCATGACGATCAAGATCAGGCGGGCGCCAGTGCGCGTAGCGTCCTTGTTTCCTCTTTGGTGCTAAGGAGGCAAGCGCAGGCGCAGAGTACTGAGGCATCAAGCAAAGGTTTCCATATCGGTGCAACGAGACCAAGACCAACAGGACGGCAGGACGGAGGTCACCATGGAGCCCAAGACGGCGTCACCACCAGAGCCTTTCGCAGGCGAAGACCGCTTTTGTCAGGATAAGCTGTACTAGCTGTCCCCTTCCAAATTGGCCGTTGTTGGCTCCCTTCCCGCTCAATATTTGGGGAGAGGACCAGGGCCTATATAAGTAGAACTAGCCACCACAGTAGAGGGGATCGGATTCCCACCACCCATCCTCACATCCACAAGCTCGTTGAGCACAAGAACACCTCAACCTCAGGAGGTTGTTCTTCCCCTTGTACTGTTCATCATCAGCCCAAGAGGCAATCCGCCACCACCACACTGGAGTAGGGTATTACACCACAACGGTGGCCCGAACCAGTATAAATCTTGTGTCTTTGTGTTGTGACTTCATCGAGTTCATCCGCGAGATCTTAGCGAGCTAGGGCGTAGATCGGTAGGAAGGAAATCTCCGCGCGCACCCCAGTGTTCGAACCTTGAGGGTTTTGCCGGAACCCGTGATCCGACATTTGGCGCGCCAGGTAGGGGGTGCGCCGGAGCCTCTTCCCCGCCAATCGACCTGCCGACGCTCCACGGCCCCGATGTCCGGCGACCCGAGGGCCGACTCCGACCGCTGGGCAGCCTGGCCAGCCCGGGCGGCGCCACCTGCCCATGAAGACCTTAACCCCGCGCTCCAGGCGGCCCGAGCGCCTCCTAACGCTGCGGGGTAAGGGCGGCACGGCCAGGCGTCGTCCACCCTCACTCCACGACAAGCGCGAGCCGCTGCAAGGGCCGCAAGCCACGCCGCAGCAACGGCGCCACCCACCCGGCGGGAGCAGGCGAACATGCGGGCCGCGCTCACGGTGGCTCAGGAGTTGCTGCGGTGCCGACTGATGGAGAGCGGCCTGGATGCACTGCTGGAACATGTCGCTGAGCTGCTGGATGCGGCGGCATCAGGAGCACCGCCTTTCTGCTATCTGCTCCCTTCCTGGGCCGCTACTGGACCTCACGACGGGCCTCACCACAACTACGCGCCTTCGGGTGCGCCTGGGGGCTTCATCGACACCAGGACGGCCGGCGGCGCCGAGGGCCCCATTGCCCCCACGCCGCCTCTGAGGAGCACGGGCACGAGCGTTGCCCCCCATGGTCCCAGCGTGGCGTCGCGCTATCATCCTCAGGACGCTGCGCTGGGCCGGGCGACGTGGAGTGTGGGGCACTACGGCGAGGTGTTTGGGGTAACGGCCCCAGAAGCCTATGTGCCCCGCATGATGGACCAGGAGTACACACCGGAGGACGACCCTGGCTCATTTCTCGGGCCAGGTTGGGAGGAGGAGGCGTTAGGAGCAGAAGCCTTCCAGGAGCCGCCGGAAAGCCCCACCAACTGCGTCGTCGACAACAGATACAGGGTACCACTACTCCCTCAGGAGCAAGCTTACGCTAACCATGAGTCGTAGGAGAATTAGGTCACCACAGCAGCTGGCGGCCCCAGCTCGGCGACCTCCCTCCCGCCAGGAGGATCGCGCTGGGGGCCTCAGGAGAGAAGCCGGGAGCCAGATCCCTCGCCGCGTCGCGCGGAGCAAGGTCCCCCTTGGAGGTAGGCCCTCTGCTCGGGAGGTGCTGAAAAGCCTACCCCCGGCAGAGGACCCGTGGTCGCCGAGGGCGCCGCTGGTGTCCCCTTTCCCCCCTTTGTGCCGTCCTGGTTGCCGGTCGGCTCAAAGGTGGTCAAGGGTGGCGCAAGGCGGGCCCCTCGTCTGGTGATATGAAGCAAGGCCGGTACCTGTGAAGAAGGCCCAGTGCCTGTGAAGATCGCCACCCGTGACACACTCACATAATAATGAGTGGGGCTGTACACGCCCCGGAGTCTCCGGAGAGCCGCCCTCGGGCCTCGGGGGCTCCCTCCCACGCCTAGTGGCAGCACTTAGCTCCGCACTGGTGAGAAGACTTGAAGACAAGAAGACTAGACTAGGTGCCGGACGCGGCCATTTGCTTTGAATCCCTTTTCTGTAGCCTTGCCTTTTGGATTTGGATTTAAGTTGAAGTTGAGTTTTCATTGATGCGTGCTGGGGGTGCCTTTTCTCATTCGGAGCGATTTCTCGTTATCTGGTTCTCACCTTGTTTTGGACTCACACACCACGCCTTCCACTCGCGAGCTGGACTGGGCGACGCACATGTGCGCCATGCGCGCGCGCTGACGCCACGGCTGGTGCTCACCTCTCACGAGGTCCCCTCGGGTGGATTGACGGGCTCTCCAGGAGTCCCGAAAGCTCATGACCTCACGATTCGGTTCGTGACCCGCCCCAACTAAGGAAAGCCATGGTGGGAACTTGCCGCCAGGTTTACGGTTTCGCGAAGGTGCACACTCAGTTTGACATAAGAGAATGAAGGCAGCGGTTTATTTACATGAGGGGCTCCCCCTCTCAAAATGCTCTCACAATTCTTAGGGACCATGCCCAAGTTTTTGTGTATAGGATAAAGCAGTAAAGGAGCGAGGGATCAGCCAGATATGTCGCTTGCCGCGTCCTCCTCATCATCTTCAGACGCATCACTGGCGTCGCTGCCACCATCGTTGATGTCGCCTCCACCTTCACCAACGCCGGCATCACCATCATCGACCACGTCGCCTTGGTCTGCGGCGACCACCACCGTGTCGTCTTCAGAAGCGAAGGCTCTAACCAGTGCATCCACATTGTCCTCCACCCACCGCGCTAGGTCGCCACGGATGGCCTGCGGTACGGGGGCAATGGCGGCGTCGAAGTCGAAGTCAGGGAAGGGGTTCCAGAGATGACTGAAGACGCGGGAGAACGCGCGCCCGAGCAGGCCGCGGCTCCTCTCTTCCACGAGCTGGCGAGCTCTGTCGGCTGAGCCTCCAGGCGCATCACCACATCACCAAAGAAGCGCAGATGACTGGCGTAGTCGTTCGAATGCGGCTGCAGAGCATTCTCGTCATAGACATGGCCCAACGCCATGGTGGCCCTGACCCTGAGGTCCTAGAGCATGGGGGCGTGCTCGCGCTCCAGCGTCCGCCGCAGGAGCAAGTCCTCCCGACTCTGCCGCGCAACGGACTCGACGTCATCAACCCGCTTCCGAAGGGAGAGCGGCTCAGCGTGGGCAGAAGCCAGTTCTGCCTGCGCCCTAACCAGGACGGCTGCCGTGGCCCCCTCGCGCCTCTCCACTTCGGCCAGCTTGAGCCTGAGGGCGGCGGCCCTACCCGCATCCTCCGTCCCCACAAGCTTCAAGTTCAAGTCATACCTACCCTCCAGATCTGCACGAGCCTCGGCCACCCGGCGATCAACCTCCTCCTGAGCCTTGGCCTCGCATGCGCCAACGACATCTTCCGCTTGGGCAACTTGGCGCTCCCTCGTCTCCAGCTGCTGAAGCTCAAGGCTGCGCTCCACGGCCTCCAGAGCCAGCGCCTCCTCGCGCTTCCGGACCTCTCCTTCCTCGGCGGGCGTCCCCCTCAGCGACGTAAGGGCGGCCTTGCGCGCCTCCACCTGCTGCTCCAGGGACGCACTCCAGGCCTGGAGCTCCCACGCGCGCTTCTCCGCTGCCTCGTGGCGGCGGTCAGCCTCGCGAGCCTCCTCCAAGGCTCGGGTGCAAGCCTCACGGGATACTTTGAGGGATGCTTCGGCCTTCGCATTGTCAAGATCACGCTGGTAACGGCCAAGGTTGATGGCCACCCTCAGTTTACGCCGTTCCTCCACCAGCCGAAGACCCTCAGCCTCAAGGCGCGAATCGACACCCGCGTGTTCTTCACCAAGCCGGCTCATCGCACCCATCGCCTCCCGGACAAGCTCATGACGAACGACGCTCCGCCCGCGCTTGAACTCCAATGCATGCCCCCCTCGTCCTCCGCCACGGGGGCTACAGGCGGGGCGTGAAGCGGCGCAGCCCCTCTCAGCAGGGGGCTGGGGGCTGGTGCCGCTCCAGGTGCCGGCCCAACCTCACGAGGGGCCCTGGCCAGTCGGGGCCCGCTGCTTGAGGAGGAGCTGAAGGCCGAAGCCAACCAGCTGCTGTTCATGACCGGAGGTGGAGTCCGGGGAACGCCCACCGAGCTCCAAGCCATACCGTGGAGGAAGGGCAACGGAGCCGCAGATTCAAGGCGCCATGGAGGCGAGCGCACCCCCTCGGCCGGCCCAGCTCCAGGCGCGGCGTGCAGACTCGGGATGCTCAAGGCCGACGGGGGTGCCGAGGAAGACGGGGATTGCTTCTCGGGGGACTTAACGGCCCTGGCAGAAGGGGTGCTGAAGAGCCAGCGTCAGGAAGGAAAGCAGCAATCAAGAGAACACAAGGTGCAGTACTTACTCGTCGATGGCGATGTACTTTTGTTGCTTCAATGGCCCGAAGATACCGCTGCCGCCCAGAGATCCTTTCCTCTTGCGGAGTTCCTCAAAGTCCACACAAAGCTGACCTAAGCGCTGTACGTGGCGCCCAGTGCGGGGCGCAGCCGGAGAAGTTCTTGAGAGAATGACTTCAGGGGTGCTTGGCTGCGGGGAACAGTCGGGCGCTGTCTCACCGCGACCTCCCGAGGCATCCGGAGTTACGGCCTCGGGAGCCGCGTGCTGCATCGTCTCAGCGACCAACGTCTCAGGATCACGAGTTCCTGAGGACGACGCCCCAGGAGCCCCAAGCGGCGTCTGCACATTAGCACTCGTACCGCCAGCCGCTGGCGGTACTCGCCCCCCTGCATCCACGTTCGGGACGAGCTCGGCACCGGCGACGAGAAAGGGAACCACGCTGACAGGGTTCTCGCAGGACCCTACCAGGCCGTCCGGACGCAGCCGCCACTCGTCAAAGGGAGGCATGCTCCCTGCAAACTCATCCTTATTCTTCCAGCAGCACAGCAGACAGTTCTTCCTAGGCAAGTCGTCCGGTGAAGGGACACCTGTCAGGACTTCAAGCACCGTTTGCCGTGTTTCGAGGGGGAGCCTGGACTCCTGAAACCTCATATGGTCCTGACTGCTAAGCAAGGTCCACATCGGGCGGGAATGGCGCTGAAGCGGAGCGACTCGGTGCTTGATGAACTCCTTCACCACCATCGGCGCGGTCACACCGCGGTCCTTCAGCCTCCTCAGCCTGAGCCAGAAAGGGACAAGACGGGAGCTCGCGAGCCTCTCGTGGCCCCAACCGGAGTTGGGAACGGCAGGCACTGACGGGGTGTGGAGCAGAGGGCTGAGCACACCGGCGTCGACAAACACCCACCGAGTCTGAAACTCGCTCGTAGATGGAGGAAGCTCAAAGTCGATCCCCGAGCCCGCCGTTGCGGCCACGGCCTGGAAGCTCACGCACCCCGAGCTTTGCCAAGGGTCAATCAGATGCAACGAGAAGAAATGGCGGAAGAGGGCCACAGAAGGAGCGATGCCCACCATTGCTTCACACACAAAGGCAAAGACGGCAAGGAGAGTCACGAATTGAGGGTCGAGATGCAGCATATGGATCTGGTAATGTTCAAGCACCACGTTGAAGAAGGCGGAGAAAGGGGGAATCAGGCCTGCCCAAAGGGCATCAGTGAAAATTGGGACCTCGATGGCCGCCCGAGCAATGCGAGCGCGAGACGCAGGCCAAGCCACCGTCTTCCCCCACTCGTTGAAACTGGTGACGAGCATGGGACGCACCTTGTCCATGGCCTCGTCATTGAGCGCCAAGGATCGGACGACTGCGGGCTCAGCGGCTGGAGGCGCACTAGGCGAAGACAGAGGCTTCTTCCCCTTGTCTGCTTGTTTTGGCGCCATGGCGATGAAGCAGGCGGAGTGCAGATCAGATTGGAGAGGAGGAGCAGAGTCTCGAGGAAGCAGAGGAGCTAGGGGAGCAAGGCGTGGGCGATGTGAGAATGGTTGTGTAGGTTGCGGGGGCCGCATAGCTAGGCGGATTCCAAGGCAGCATGGGGAAGTGGAGACGCACACGTCCAATCAACCGCCACACGTCGACCAAGGGCGCAGGCTTTTCGGGCCCGCGGTGCTCCATGCTTGACCTTTGGCTTCGCCTCGAAGCCAAGCCCGAGCGCACCTTGGGCCCGAGGGCTACTGTCGGCGTTCTAGGAACGGGGGTCCCCAGACTTGCCTGCCTGCGGCCCACGGCGTGGCTGTGCTAGCAGGCCAGTATGGCCCATCTTCATCAATGAGGCATTCAAGACCCTCACGAGGGGCCAAGCCTCGCGAGGCGGATGACACAAGACCTCCTCGGGAGCGGCCTCACCAGGCTGCCTCGCGAGGAGCGGAGAAATCAAGGCAGGGCAAACCTCGCGAGGCTCTCGTGACGTGAGCCATGACAATCAAGATCAGGCGGGCGCCAGCGCGCGCAGCGTCCTTGTTTCCTCTTTGGTGCTAAGGAGGCAAGCACAGGCGCAGAGTACCGAGGCATCAAGCAAAGGTTTCCATATCGGTGCAACGAGACCAAGACCAACAGGACGGCAGGACGGATGTCACCATGGAGCCCAAGACGGCGTCACCACCAGAGCCTTTCGCAGGCAAAGACCGCTTTTGTCAGGGTAAGCTGTACTAGCTGCCCCCTTCCAAATTGGCCGTTGTTGGCTCCCTTCCCGCTTAATATTTTGGGAGAGGACGAGGGCCTATATAAGTAGAACTAGCCGCCACAGTAGAGGGGATCAGATTCCCATCACCCATCCTCACATCCACAAGCTCGTTGAGCACAAGAACACCTCAACCTCAGGAGGCTGTTTTTTCCCCTTGTACTGTTCATCATCAGCCCAAGAGGCAATCCACCACCACCACACTGGAGTAGGGTATTACACCACAACGGTGGCCCGAACCAGTATAAATCTTGTGTCTTTGTGTTGTGACTTCGTCGAGTTCATCCGCGAGATCTTAGCGAGCTAGGGCGTAGATGGGTAGGGAGGAAATATCCGCGTGCACCCCAGTGTTCAAACCTTGAGGGGTTTTCCGGAACCCGTGATCCGACATGGGTCTCTGACTCTTTGGCTCTAGGACATGTATGGCTGCTTGCCGGCCATTGCCACCACTCGGTCCAGGAGCTTCTTTCCAGTAGCAATCACAAGGGACTCGGCCAGCCGGCTGCTGGCCGCAGCACAGGCGGACGACTTCTCATAGTCTCCATTGATCGTGCTAATGCCCTTGGTCCCTGGCATCTTCAGCTTGAGGTAAGCATAATGGGGCACTGCCATGAACTTGGCTAGAGCTGGCCGGCCTAAGAGCACGCGGTAAGTGTTGGGTAACATAGTAATTTCAAAAAATTTCCTACGCACACGCAAGATCATGGTGATGCATAGCAACGAGAGGGAAGAGTGTTGTCCACGTACCCTCGTAGACCGACAGCGGAAGCGTTATCACAACGCGGTTGATGTAGTCGTATGTCTTCACGATCCGACCGATCAAGTACCGAACGCACGGCACCTCCGAGTTCTACACACGTTCAGCTCGATGACGTCCCTCGAACTCCGATCCAGCCGAGTGTTGAGGGAGAGTTTCGTCAGCACGACGGCGTGGTGACGATGATGATGTTCTACCGACACAGGGCTTCTCCTAAGCTCCGCAACGATATTATCGAGGTGTAATTTGGTGGAGGGGGGCACCGCACACGGCTAAAAGATCTCAAGGATCAATTGTTGTGTCTCTGGGGTGCCCCCCTGCCCCCGTATATAAAGGAGCAAGGGGGAGGCAGCCGGCCAAGGGGAGAGGCGCGCCAAAGGGGGGAGTCCTACTCCCACCGGGAGTGGGACTCCTCCTTTCCTTGTGGGAGTAGGAGAAGGGAAGGGGAAAGGAGAAAGAAGGAAGGGCCCCCCCTCCCTAGTCCAATTCGGACTAGCCCATGGGGAGGGGTGCGGCCACCCTTTGAGGTATTTCCCTTCTTTCCCGTATGGCCCATTAAGGCCCAATACGAATTCCCGTAACTCTCCAGTACTCCGAAAAATACCCGAATCACTCGGAACCTTTCCGAAATCCGAATATAGTCGTCCAATATATCGATCTTTACGTCTCGGCCATTTCGAGACTCCTTGTCATGTCCCCGATCTCATCCGGGACTCCAAACTCCTTCGGTACATCAAAACGCAATAAAACTGTCATCGTAACGTTAAGCGTGCGGACCCTTCGGGTTCGAGAACTATGTAGACATGACCGAGACACCTCTCCGGTCAATAACCAATAGCGGGACCTGGATGCCCATATTGGCTCCCACATATTCTACGAAGATCTTTATCGGTCAGACCGCATAACAACATACGTTGTTCCCTTTGTCATCGGTATGTTACTTGCCCAAGATTCGATCGTCGGTATCTCGATACCTAGTTCAATCTCGTTACTGGAAAGTCTCTTTACTCGTTCCATAATACATCATCCCGCAACTAACTCATTAGTCACAATGCTTGCAAGGCTTATAGTGATGTGCATTACCGAGTGGGCCCAGAGATACCTCTCCGACAATTGGAGTGACAAATCCTAATCTCGAAATACGCCAACCCAACAAGTACCTTTGGAGACACCTCTAGAGCACCTTTATAATCACCCATTTACGTTGTGACGTTTGGTAGCACACAAAGTGTTCCTCCGGTAAACGGGAGTTGCATAATCTCATAGTCAGAGGAACATGTATAAGTCATGAAGAAAGCAATAACAACATACTAAACGATCGGGTGCTAAGCTAACGGAATGGTTCAAGTCAATCACGTCATTCTCCTAATGAGGTGATCCCGTTAATCAAATGACAACTCATGTCTATGGCTAGGAAACATAACCATCTTTGATTAACGAGCTAGTCAAGTAGAGGCATACTAGTGACACTCTGTTTGTCTATGTATTCACACATGTATTATGTTTCCGGTTAATACAATTCTAGCACGAATAATAAACATTTATCATGATATAAGGAAATATATAATACTTTATTATTGCCTCTAGGGCATATTTCCTTCAGTAAGGGCTCTCCAGGTCTACCACCTCAAACCAAATTGCCTCACGGCGGAAATGATTCTTGTCTCCGAAGAGGACATCTATCTTGATCTTGCCGATTGGTGAGCAGGAAAGGCCGGGCACGATGCCGTGAAACACAGTCCGACTGGGCAGGAGCTGCTTTTGTTTGATGCTCAACTTCTCCATGGTATCACGGTAAAGGATGTTGATGCTGCTGCCACCATCTATCAGGATTCGGGAGAAACGGGCAGCTCGCCTCTCCGTTGCAAGGGTGGCATCCAACACCAAGGCATAGGAACCCAGAGAAGACATCACTTCTGGGTGGTCAGCACGACTCCAGCTGATAGGCTTCTCAGACCCGTGCATGAACTTTGGGGTAGTTGAGGCAACTGCATTCACTTCTCGGTGTTGCTGACGTCGGCTGTGCCTGTCACTAGCCAGACTAGTGAAAACAACGTAAGCGCCATGTTCTTCAGGGTACTCATCTTGGACTGCGCCGACTGCTGGACGGGCGGCCGGCTGTTGAGGAGGCGGAGGTGGCGGGCCAGCAGGCGGAGGAGGCATCAGTCCCTCGCCCTTGGAGATTCGGATGTGCCAGTGACACTTTCGGGTGGTGTCATTGGACGGCTTCGCGCCACTGTGGAACTTGCAGGGGGCATCGAGGGTTTGCTCATAGGAGAAAGCGGGCAACCAAGCCGGCTTGCCGCCCTTCTGACGCTTGGGTAAGGGTTGCCCCTCCGGCTGCTGGTCTTCGACTGTTGCCACCTGCCGGCTGGTGGAAGCTAGCATCGGGGCTTTGCGCTTGTTGTCATTCTGCTGCTGGTGCCAACTGGAGTCACCAGCCGGCGTTCTAGGGGCCGGAGGGAGCACCTTCCCAGAGGCGTCCACCCGGAGCTCCGACTTCATGGAGGAGTCGGTAGTGGCGTACTTGTCTGCTATGATCAGCACCTCGTCGAGTGTAGCCAGCTCGTCGCAGAGGAGTCGATGCTTGAGGAGGGTGCCTTCTCGGCACCCGGCGGTGAAGTACTCTACGGCCTGCACCTCGTGCACCCCTTCGCAGGAGTTGTGTAGTTCGGCCCACCGCATCAGTTAGTCGCGGGTGGACTCGTTAGGGCCTTGAACGCATAGCGAGAGCTGTCGGGGCTTGGGCGGCCGCTTGTAGGTGTTGGTGAAGTTGCGGACGAAGACCTCAGTGAAATCTACCTAGCTGTTGATGCTGCGGGGCTTCAGGCTGTTCAGCCATGTCCGGGTCGTGCCCTGGAGCATGAGTGGAACATACTTCACGGAAACATGCTTGTTGCCGTTCGCTATGCTGACTGCAGTGAAGTAGTCAACCAACCAATCCTCCGGCTTCACGGTGCCGTTGTACTTGGGCGTGTCTCGTGGTAGCGAGAACCCTTTGGGGAAGGGCTCGTCGCGGATGCGGAGGCCGAAACAAGGCGCCCATTGTGTCTTCTTCTTCTAGCGCCTGGGATCGAGCAGGGTGGTCGATCCAGTGGCGCGTGTCGTTCTCTGCAACTCCTTCCCGGCGGCCCAGCCGGTCGCCGAGTGTCGGGTGCTCAACAGGCGGCGGGGAAGCGCGCCTCTCCCTACGAGGAGGAGGTGGCGGATAGTCATCCCGTCGTTCCACTGCTCGTGGGCGGCCATCTTGGTCGCGCTCGATGGTGAGGCGCATGCGGCTGCGGCTAGCAGCCGGCTCTTTGTCTCGTTTGTCGCGGGCACCGCGTGTCGGCGTCCAGGAGGTCGCGCCTTGCTCTCGGCAAGGGGGCGGGTTCTCAACCCGCTGGCCGGGTCCTTCTGATGCGTCAATGAGCTGCTGAACACGCTCTATCATGCAGCGACGCTCATCGCCCTCGAGGTGGTCCAACTCATCAGCTGCCGCCTGGGCGGCTCGTATGTTCTCCATGGGCGTGGCGTAGACAGGGCGGTCTACCCCGAATATGCTGGTGATGGTAGCGCCACGCTGCCGGACCGTGCCGATGCGGCTGGGCCCGCCAGCAGCCGGCGTGCCACCAACAGCGCGGTCGATCTCGCGCTGGTTGGCCTCTGAGAGGCGTGTCATGGTAGCTTTCAACGAGCAAGACGCGGCGGGCTTCCAGCGTCTAAGCGTCAGTATCTTCTGCGATGGGTGCAGACAAGTCTCGTAGCGCCGCCTTGAGCGGGCCTTGGGCGCCGCCACCGGAGGCTCCATCGTGGCTGATGACGAGCACCTCCGTGACAGTGCTTCCGCCGCTGTCGGCGTGAGGGAGCGGGTCATCGATGACCACCACGTTGGCGGGGAAGGCGTCAAGGGACGCGGTGTCGGAGTCGACAAGCATCGGGTCGGTGGAGCCGATCGACTCCAGGTCGGAGGCGGTCTCATTGGCGATGTCGAGCTTGCCAAGGAGATCGACGAGGCAGCTCTCGGAGCTGGCTGCGTCCACGCCTGGCGCGGGCTCGTCAGAGAGGCGGATCTTGCCAACAAGGTCAGCGAGCCCAGCCGCTACGTAGGCAAGCTCTGCACCATGCAACGCGTCGGTGCCAACGCCATCGGGCGTGCCGGGCTGGCTACGCTCCCTGGGGAGGAAGAGGGTTCCCGTCCAGAACAGATCTCCGGACGACGGTGCACCTAGCCCCATGGTGGGCGCCAAATGTCGGGGGTGTCGTGCGACATATGCCAAAGGATGGCTTATCATGGAGGGGGCTAATAATACGTCGCCGGTGCTAGGAAACGGGTAAGGCGTAAGCATGCACACCGGTGAATCTTACCCAAGTTCGAGGCTGTCCTTGGAGATAACACCCCTACTCCTGCTCTGCGGGGTTTCCGCAAGGTCACTCAAGCAACAGAGGTGACTACAAGCTTGCTCCTTGAGCTGTTTCTCTAGAGGGGGAAGAAGAACAAGGCTAGCCCTAACTTCCTCTCTCTCTATGTGTGTGGATAGATGGAGTAAGGTCTAAACCCTTTGCATGGGTGCCCTGGGGGGTTTATAGGCCTAGCCCCCAGGGGTAAAAAGGTAATCTGGCTGGGTGTAGGACCCGGCTGTCAGTGTCTACAGTCGCCGGCTTCTCCGCCGGCCGCTAAGGCCCGCCGCCTGGTGGGCCCCGCTGGCTGTCTCGTACTTGGCCAACAGGCCGCTCCCGCTGCTTGCGGGTCTGGCCGGCTGCTCAACACTGTAGCCGTGCCGCTAATGACGCTTGCTTTGTCGGGGGAGGCGTGGCTACAGTACCGCCGCCTGGCGGGCTCTCACTATAGCCACTCCCCGTCTCTTCTGGTTTAATGGTGCACAAACTCCAAGGAGAGGAGAGCCGCCTGGTCAGGGGCCGGCCTCTCCTCGAGCCGACTGGTCAGGGCTCACCGCCCTCTGGCTTCTCGCGGACAAGTAGGGCCCGTTGCATGCGAGCCGTACCGACAGCCCGTCGTGGGGGCATGGCTCCCCATGTGGTGGGTGATGTCATGGGCAGAGTGGCAACAGTGCCGTGCTAGACGGGAGATCTTCATCTGGTACGGTGCACTGTGGCCACGCTTGGCCCTGGATTTGGGGGTGGCAGGGCGTGCTGTAGCCACACCCCGTCTCGTCGTATTTATATGGGTGCAGACTGTGAGGATGCTTGGGGCCGCCTGCTAGGAGCCGGCCTCTCTAGAGGCCGCCTGCTAGTAGTCGGTCCACTTTGAGGCCGTGTTCTGGGCCTTGCCGTCTTCTGGCAGCCGGCCACTTGGACCAGCCGACTGCGAGAAGGTGGCGCTTTGGTCTTTGATTCTTGAGGGGCACAACCGGCCCTGATGTCTTGAAACGCCATGGGGAGCTGATGAGGCTACCCGTGGCTAATTACTCCGACACAACCCCCAACTTTAAGAAATGACAGCTTAGGTTTCTTGCCAAACCACAGTTCATACGGTGTCGTCTCAATGGATTTAGATGGTGCCCTATTTAACGTGAATGTAGCTGTCTCTAATGCATAACCCCAAAACGATAGCGGTAAATCGGTAAGAGACATCATAGATCGCACCATATCTAATAAAGTACGGTTACGATGTTCGGACACACCATTACGCTGTGGTGTTCCAGGTGGCGTGAGTTGTGAAACTATTCCACATTGTTTTAAATGAAGGCCAAACTCGTAACTCAAATATTCGCCTCCGCGATCAGATCGTAGAAACTTTATTTTCTTGTTACGATGATTCTCCACTTCACTGTGAAATTCTTTGAACTTTTCAAATGTTTCAGACTTGTGTTTCATTAAGTAGATATACCCATATCTGCTCAAATCATCTGTGAAGGTCAGAAAACAACGATACCCGCCGCGAGCCTCAACACTCATCGGACCGCATACATCGTATGTATTATTTCCAATAAGTTAGTGGCTCGCTCCATTGTTCCGGAGAACGGAGTCTTAGTCATCTTGCCCATGATGCATGGTTCACAAGCATCAAATGATTCATAATCAAGTGATTCCAAAAATCCATCCACATGGAGTTTCTTCATGCGCTTTACACCAATATGACCTAAATGGCAATGCCACAAATATGTTGCACTATCGTTATCAACTTTGCATCTTTTGGCATCAATATTATAAATATGTGTATCACTACGATCGAGATTCAATAAACCATTTACATTGGGTGTATGACCATAGAAGGTTTTATTCATGTAAACAGAACAACAATTATTCTGTGACTCAAATGAATAACCGTATTGCAATAAACATGATCAATCATATTCATGCTTAACGTAAACACCAAATAAAATTTATTCAGGTTCAACACTAATCCCGAAAGTAGAGGGTTTGTGCGATGGTAATCTTATCAACCTTGGAATCACTTCCAACACACATCATCACCTCGCCCTTAACTAGTCTCTGTTCATTCTGTAACTCCTGTTTCGAGTTACTAATCTTAGCAATTGAACTACTATCAAATACCTAGGGTTTACTACGAACACTAGTAAGGTACACTATAATCTGTATATCAAATATACCTTTGTTCACTTTGCCATCCTTCTTATCCGCCAAATGTTTGGGGCAGTTCCACTTCCAGTGACCATTTCCTTTACAGTATAAGCACTCAGTTTCCGGCTTGGGTCCAGCTTTGGGCTTCTTCATGGGAGTCGCTGTCGGCGTCCTGGGAACGGGGGTCCCCAGACTTGCCTTCCTGCAGCCCACAGTGTGGCTCTGCTAGCAGGCCTGTACGGCCCATCTTCATCAACAAGGCATTCAAGACCCTCGCGAGGCAGACGACGCAAGACCTCTTCAGGAGCGGCCCCGCCAGGCAGGCTCGCAAGGGGCAGAGAGATCAAGGCACGGCAAACCTCGCGAGGTTCCCATGACGTGAGCCATAACGATCGAGACCAGGCGGGCGCCAGCGCGCGCAGCGTCCTTGTTTCCTCTTTGGTGCTAAGGAGGCATGCGCAGGCGCGGAGTACCGAGGCATCAAGCAAAGGTGGCGAAGACTACTTTTGTCAGGATAAGATGTACTAGGTGTCCACTTTCAAATTGGCCGTTGTCGGCTCCCTTCCCGCTCAATATTTGGGGAGAGGACCAGGGCCTCTATAAATAGGAATAGCCACCACAGTAGAAGGCAGAGCTCAGTCGGAGGCATCTCATCTGATCATTACCCACACCCAAAGCACAAGAACACCTCATCCTCAGGAGGCTGTTCTTCCCCATTGTACTGTTCATCATCAGCCCAAGAGGCAATCCACCACCACCACACTTGAGTAGGGTATTACACCACAACGGTGGCCCGAACCAGTATAAATCTTGTGTCCCTTGTGTTGAGAGTTCGTTGAGTTTGTTCTTGAGATCTTAGCCAGTTAGGACGTGGATCGGTAGGGAGGAAATCTTCGCGCGCACCCCAGTGTTTGAACCTTGAGGGTTTTGCTGGAACCCGTGATCCGACATTTGGCGCGCCAGGTAGGGGTGCGTCGTAGCCTTCCTTCCGTCGATCCGCGCTCCACCCTCATGGCAGGCATCCCGCTCCCGGCTCCGACGGCTGACACCAACGACGGGGCCAGGGGGCTCCGAGCCCTGGCCCCCACCTTGCGGCAGGTGCAGTGGCCGCCCAAGTTCAAGCCAGAGATGCCGTCGTGCTACGACGGTGTGGCGGAACCGTCAGCTTTCCTACTGGCATACGAGGAGGCCGTCCTCGAGGCCGGGGGCGACGACAAGGTCATGGCCAACTGGTTCCCCATGGCCCTCACCGGCGCGCCGCGCGCCTGGCTGCTCAACCTCCCCGGATCCACGGTGGCATCTTGGGAGGAGCTGCGCGACCTCTTCACCGCACGCTACGCGGCACTAGCGCACCACGCGGTCGCAGCCCTACTAGGCGGCTCTCAAGCACCGCCTTCAGATCGTCATGTCAAGCCATTCCTTCGCCAGATGGGCGCCGCTTCCAAACGCTCGGGGGCTCCGCCGTGCTGGGCTGCGCCCGAATCCGACCTCACCTTCAACTCAGAGGACCACCCTGTCACCACCGCCGGGTCGGGTATGCTCCCGATGCTCTGCACGCCCACTATCTGCAACATGGCCGTCACCAAGACCCTCATCGACGGCGGCGCCGGCCTCAACGTGCTCTTCGTGGAGGCCTTCAGCCTTCTTCACGTGCCGCTCGAGCGGATCAGCCTCAGCAAGCCTTTCTCAGGAGTTGGCGGCGGCGCCGCCCACTCCCTAGGGCAGATCCGCCTCCCCGTCACCTTTGGCACGCGCGACAACTACCGCACTGAGCTGGTCGACTTCAACATCGCCCGCACCGGCCTCCCGTACAACGCCATCCTCGGGTACCCAGCTCTAGCCCAGTTCATGGCAGCAACCCACCCAGCATACAACCTCATGAAGATGCCTGGAAGCAAGGGTGTCCTCACTATCAAGGGGGACACCAAAGAGGCAATGGCGGCGCTCAAACTTGCCTTCAAGACTGCCGCGCCGGCCCAGCCCGTCGGCACCGATGCCCGCGAATCCAAGGAGGTTGCACCGACCAAGAAGAAGCAGCTGTTCACCCAAGACAAGGCGGAAACCAAGCAGGTGCCGCTCGATGAAGACGGGTCCTCGGGAGCCGCCTTTACCATAGGTGCCGACCTCGACCCAGGTCAAGAGGAAGCGTTGGTGAAGTTCTTGCGCGCAAACAAGTAGATATTCACGTGGGAGCCCAAGCAGCTGGTGGGGGTCCCAAGAGAAGTGATTCAACATCACCTGAGGGTGTGCCCCAACGTGCGCCCGGTGAAGCAGCGGGCGAGACGGCAGTCCACGGAGAAGCAGGCCTTCATCGTCCAAGAGACCCGCAAGCTGGAGGTGGCGGGTACCATTCACGAGGTTCGGTACCCCGAGTGGCTAGCGAACCCCGTCGTAGTGCCGAAGAAAGGCGGGAAGGAGCGAATGTGCGTCGACTTCACCAACCTCAACAAAGCCTGCCCCCAAGATCCGTTCCCGCTCCCATGCATTGACCAGATCGTCGACTCCACCGCCGAGTGCGACCTGCTGTGCTTCCTGGATGCGTTCTCAGGGTACCACCAGATCAAGATGGCGGTAGAAGATGTAGATAAGACAGCCTTCCTGACCCCGTGTGGGGTGTACTGCTACACTTGCATGCCTTTCGGACTGCGCAACGCGGGCACAACCTTTCAGCGGTTGATGCACATCGCCTTAGGGCGGCAGCTCGGGAGAAACGCGGAGGCCTACATCGACGACATTGTGGTAAAATCTTGGGAGGCTAGAACCTTCATAGAGGATCTTGAGGAGACCTTCGCAAGTCTACGCCAGGTGAACTTGCGACTTAACCCGGAGAAGTGCGTGTTTGGTGTCCCTTCCGGCAAGCTGCTGGGTTTCCTCGTATCACACAGAGGGATCGAGGCAAACCCGGAAAAGATCAAGGCCATCGAAGACATGAGTCCACCTCAGACCCTCAAGGAAATGCATAAGCTGGCTGGACGGGTGACTGCGTTGGGGCGCTTCATCTCCAAGCTGGTGGAGCGCGCCCTACCCTTCTTCAAGCTGATGAAGTAGAAGGGCCCGTTCGAGTGGACCCCGGAGGCCGACCGAGCTTTTCAAGACCTCAAGAGCTACCTGACCAGCCCTTCGGTGATGGTGGCGCCGCGACCTCTCGAGCCCCTAGTGCTCTACCTTGCCGCCACTCCGTACTCCGCCATCGCAGCACTGGTGGCGGTTCGGGAAGGGCACCAAGCCCAAGGCGCGTTGCGCCGAGCTACAACTGGGGTGACGCAAGATCAGGAAGGCGCAACAAGAGCCGTAGCGGCATCAGCAGGGGACCAAGCTCGGCAGGACGACACTGCCAGGGTCTTGACAAGCGAACAAGCATCGGAGGTTCCATCACCTCAGGAGACATCTCAACTTCCGCAAGACACGAGCCTCACCAACGCGCCAACCCTCGTCAAGCACCCAGTGTATTTTGTCAGGACGGTGTTGCGGGACGCAAGGGCGCGATACCCCATGCCCCAGAAGCTTTTTCTCGCGCTCTTGGTGGCCTCACGGAAGTTGTAGCACTACTTCCAGGGATACCCCATCAAGGTCGTCTCGGCCTACTCGTTGGAGAGAGTGCTCAGGAGCCCCAACTCAGCAGGAAGGGTCGCTGAGTGGAACATCGAGCTGCAGGCATTCCAGTTGGAGTTCAGCACTACCAGGGTCATCAAGGGAGCCACACTTGCTGACTTTGTGGCAGAATGGACGGATGCCCCGACGCTTGGAGTAGGCGAGGACCGATCCACTTCACCGGGAAGTGAGGCTCCCGACGGTTGGGTCATGTATTTTGATGGGGCCTTCGCGCACCAGGGCGCGGGGGCTGGAGCGGTACTTGTCTCACCCACTCAAGACAAGCTCTACTACGCTGTACAGCTCTGCTTTCAGCAGGGCGAGAAGGTCTCCAACAGCATCGCAGAATACGAAGACCTTATAGCCGGCCTGAAAGCTGCGGCAGCCCTGGGGGTGAGGCGCCTCACCGTCAGGGGCGACTCACAGCTTCTCGTCAACTTCTCCAACAAAGTATACGAGCCAAAGGACGAGCACATGGAGGCATACCTCGCAGAAGTGCGCAAGATGGAAAAGCAGTTCCTGGGCCTGGAGCTGCAGCACGTGCCTCGTGGCACCAACAAGGAAGCTGACGACATCGCCAAGAGGGCGTCCAAGCGGTAGCCCCAAGAGCCTGGCGTCTTCGAGGAGCGGCTCTTCAAGCTGTCAGCGACGCCACCACTTTCAAGGACAGCTCGGCCTCGGAAGGAGCTCCCGTAGCCGCCTACCACAGGAGCCCCAGCCTATGGCCCAACTTCGGGAGCGCGCCTACTCTTGGCTCTCGAGCCCCAGGAGGGATGCTAGAACAAGGAATTCAAGGATTACTTGATGCAAGGGACACTGCCAGAGAAGGATGAGGACGCGGAGCGCGTGGCCCGGCAGGCCACGGCATACTGCACCCAGGACGGTGAGTTGTACAGGAAGCGACCAAATGATGTTTCACTCTGTTGCATTTCTAGAGACCAGGGGAAGGAGTTGCTGTCTGACATACACGGTGGGGACTACGGGCACCACTCGTCGTCACGGACCCTCATCGGCAAGGTATTCTGCAGCGGATTCTACTGGCCCACGGCGCTCAACGATGTAGCCGAGCTGGTGAAGTCCTGTGAAGCCTGCCAGTTCCACGCCAAGCAGATCCATCAGCCAGCTGAGGGCCTCCAGACTATCCCACTCACATGGCCGTTCGCGGTCTGGGGGCTGGATATCTTGGGCCCATTTCCTCGAGTGCCAGGGGGCTACCGCTACCTCTACGTCGCCATCGACAAGTTTACCAAGTGGGCGGAAGTGGAAGCCGTCCGCACCATCCCAGCTGGTTCCGCGGTCAAGTTCATCAAGGGCCTCGTGAGCCGTTTCTGGGTCCCCAACCACATCATCACCGACAACGGCTCGCAGTTCACTAGTAACCTCTTCAAAACATACTGTGCTAACCTTGGAACGCAGATCTGCTACGCTTCAGTGGCGCATCCCAGGAGCAATGGTCAGGCCGAACGCGCCAACACAGAGGTCCCGAGGGGCCTCAAGACCAGGACCTTCAAGAAGAAGCTCGAGGCCTGCGGCAGGGGCTGGCATGATGAGCTCTAGTCTGTGCTGTGGTCCATCCGCACCACTGCCACCAAGCCGACGGGCGAGACCCCATTCTTCCTCGTCTATGGAGCCGAAGCGGTCCTCCCTCACGAAGTCAAGCATCGCTCCGCACGGGTCCTGGCGTTTGATGAAACGCAGCAGGACACCACGCGGGGGATGGACCTCGTGCTGGGGGAGGAACATCGCCGCGAAGCTGCACTGGGGGCGCAAGGTACCAGCAGGCGCTGCGGCGATACCACTGCTGCAACATCCGCTCCAGGACTCTCGAGACGGGCGACCTCGTCCTGAGGCGGGTCCTCTCCAGGGAAGGGCTGCATAAGCTCTCACCCATGTGGGAGGGCCCGTTCAGGGTCGTCCATGTCTCCAGGCCTGGCGCCGTGCGCCTGGAGACACAGGACAGGGTGCCCATCCAGAACGCCTGGAACATCCAGCACCTCCGGAAGTTATACCCATGAAGCAAGGCCTAGTGCCTGTGAAGAAAGGCCTAGTGCCTGTGAAGAATCGCCGCCCGTGACACTCTCACGTAATAATGAGTGGGGCTGTACACGCCCCGGAGTCTCAGGAGTGCCGCCCTCAGGCCTCGGGGGCTCCCTCCCATGTCTTAGTGGCAGCACTTAGCTCCGCGCTGGTGAGAAGACTTGAAGACTAGACTAGGTGCCGGACGCGGCTTTTCATTTGCTTTCCGTAGTTGGCTCGCCTCCTTTTAATTGAAAGTTTGCTTCTGAAGTTCCTTGCTGGTTTGGTTTCGTCGCTTTTTGCTGTTGTTTCCTGTTGCAGTTTAACCTGTTTTCTCTCTCTCGCGCGTACCTCGCGAGGGGGCTAGGCAGGTGCCCTCGCGAGCCTTTTTTCCTTTCCTCTGCCCTTCGTTCATTTTTCGCAAGGCCGTTCGTCTGTCTCTTCGCGAGGCACTCTTGTTCAAGCCAACAAGCTGGCACACCTCTCCTGGTCCGTGCCCCTCGGGTATCGCGATATGAGGCACTGGGTCTAGGCTCGGATGAACAATAAGCCTCCGGGCAACGCTCCTAAACAAGTTTTTGCAGTTCCCTAACACCCGCCATGCCAAGAAAGGCCTCGACAGGCATCAGGAAGCAAGTCCCTCGCGAGAAGGAGGCTACCCCAAGCATGCCAAGCTAAGTTACCTCTACACAAAATAACAACACAGCACGGAAACAGCAAACATAGCATAATGATTGGGAAATCATAGTTCGATACACGCCCTTCGGGGCCCATACTGGTTTCTCTTTTGATGCAGGAAGGAAAGGAAGAGTAAAACAAAAGCAGCGCCTGCCTCTACAGCGGTCCACGGGGGCAGGCCCTAGGCGTCACCCTGAGCTCAGCCGGATCTCTCCTCGCGATTCACGGAGGCGCGACGACGAATCGACCCACTGCCACCTTCGAAGCGGGCGCGGCAGCATGGCGGCTGGTCGTAGCCACCACTGCTGGAGCTGTCGCCGAGGGAAGAGCCACCGTAGCTGGACGAGATGCGGTCGGTTCTAAGGGCGGGTTCACCCCCCCCTCGTCCCGACCATCGCCAAGGATGAGCACCTCCTTGCCGTCATTCACCTCGGGGCAGCACCCGGCGCGGCGACCATCTTCTCCAAAAACCCTCACGTAGAGGGTTGCGTCACCATCATACTTGAAATGGAGGGTGCACCACCTGCCCAGGCCGCGCGCCCGGGCGAACGTCTGCCAGCCGCAGGCCAGGGCTATGTTGCCCGTGGCGGAGACCTCGACCACGACCCAAGAAGCCCTGCTGCAGCAACCGTCCGCCTGCAGCCAGAGCCCGCCTGGACCAGAGGCTTGCAGCTCATCGGCGAAGAAGCGCGGGAGTTGAAGCCAGTTGCCGGCCGGGTTCTCCGACCAAACGACGAACTCCGGCAGCACCTCCGCCCAGTGGAAGCGCGGCCGGGAGGTCGTGCAACCATGGTGCGTCTTCCTTCATCAACGGGGCTACCATGACCGGAGCAACCTCCGCCATGCGCAGCGGCGCCACCCCAGGAGCGGGGGGTCGCGGCGGGGGTCGCGGTATGCTTATGGGGAAAGCCGCGTCCGCGCTTGGGCGTCGGGGATCCGGGCCCCTCGCGAGGGGCCTTTCCCTTCTTCGAGGCGGAGAACCTCTTCGACGGCGCCATTGGAGTCGGTGGTGGAGCAGAAGAAGAAGCAAGCGGAATGGGAAGAAATGGGCGACGGGGGCTCTGCCCCCTGCTCATTTATAGCAGGAGAAGGCCAACCAGCGCCCCCCATGATCATAGGTAATGATGGTTTTCCTTGCATGTCGCAGGGACTTGTCAAGTCGGGCAGTTGCCGAGGCAGCGTGGGGAAGCAGAGACGCCCACGTCCAATCAACCGCCACGCGTCGACCAAGGCCGCAGGCTTTTGGGGCCCGCGGCGCTCCGCGCTTGAGCTTTGGATTCGCCTCGAAGCCAAGCCCGAGCGCGCCTTGGGCCCAGGGGCTACTGTCGGCGTCCTGGGAACGGGGGTCCCCAGACTTGCCTGCCTGCACCCCCACGGCGTGGCTCTGCTAGCAGGCCTGTACGGCCCATCTTCATCAACAAGGCATTCAAGACCCTCGCGAGGGGCCAAGCCTCGCGAGGCAGACGACGCAAGACCTCTTCAGGAGCGGCCCCACCAGGCAGGCTCGCGAGGGGCGGAGAGATCAAGGCATGACAAACCTCGCGAGGTTCTCATGACGTGAGCCATGACGATCGAGACCAGGCGGGCGCCAGCGCGCGCAGCGTCCTTGTTTCCTCGTTGGTGCTAAGGAGGCAAGCGCAGGCGCGGAGTACCGAGGCATCAAGCAAAGGTTTCCACATCGGTGCAACAAGACCAAGACCAGCAGGACGGCAAGATGGAGGTCACCATGGAGCCCAAGGCGGCGTCACCACCAGAGCCTTTTACAGGCGAAGACTACTTTTGTCAGGATAAGCTGTACTAGCTGTCCCCTTTCAAATTGGCCGTTGTCGGCTACCTTCGCGCTCAATATTTGGGGAGAGGACCAGGGCCTCTATAAATAGGACTAGCCACCACAGTAGAAGGCAGAGCTCAGTCGGAGGCATCTCATCTGATCATTAGCCACACCCAAAGCACAAGAACACCTCATCCACAGGAGGCTATTCTTTCCCCTTGTACTGTTCATCATCAGCCCAAGAGGCAATCCACCACCACCACACTGGAGTAGGGTATTACACCACTACGGTGGCCCGAACCAGTATAAATCTTGTGTCCCTTGTGTTGAGAGTTCGCTGAGTTCGTTCTTGAGATCTTAGCCAGTTAGGACGTGGATCGGTAGGGAGGAAATCTTCGCGCGCACCCAAGTGTTCGAACCTTGAGGGTTTTGCCGGAACCCGGGATCCGGCGGTCGCAACTTGCTTGCCATTCTTCTTGAAGTTCCCTTTTCTTTCCCTTGCCCTTTTACTTGAAACTAGTGGTCTTGTTAACCATCAACACTTGATGCTCTTTCTTGATTTCTACCTTCGCCGATTTCAGCATCGCGAAGAGCTTGGGAATCGTTTTCGTCATCCCCTTGCATATTATAGTTCATCATGAAGTTCTATTAGCTTGGTGATAGTGACTAGAGAACTCTGTCAATCACTATCTTATCTGGAAGATTAACTCCCACTTGATTCAAGTGATTGTACTACCCAGACATTCTGAGTACATGTTCAGTAGCTGAGCCATTCTCCTCCATCTTATAGGCAAAGTACTTGTCAGAGGTCTCATACCTCTCGACATGGGCATGAGTCTGAAATACCAATTTCAACTCTTGGAACATCTCATATGCTCCGTGGCGTTCAAAACGTTTTTGAAATCCCAGTTCTAAGCCATAAAGCATGGTGCACTAAACTATCAAGTAGTAATCATACCGAGCTTGTCAAACGTTCATAACATCTGCATCAGCTCCTGCAATAGGCCTGACACCTAGCGGTGCATCAAGGACATAATTCTTCTATGCAGCAGCGAGGATAATCCTCAGATCATGTACCCAGTCCGCATCATTGCTACTATCATCTTTCAACTTAGTTTTCTCTAGAAACATATTAAAAATAAAACAGGGGAGCTATACGCGAGCTATTGATCTACAACATAGATATGCAAAAACTATCTGGACTAAGTTCATGATAAAATAAGTTCAATTAATCATATTACTTAAGAACTCCCACTTAGATAAACATCCCTCGAGTCATCTAAATGATCACGTGATCCAAATCAACCAAACCATGTCCGATCATCACGTGAGATGGAGTAGTCATCAATGGTGAACATATCTATGTTGATCATATCTACTATATGATTCACGTTCGACCTTTCGGTCTCCAGTGTTCTGAGGCCATGTCTGTACATGCTAGGCTCGTCAAGTTTAACCCGAGTATTCTGCATGTGCAAAACTATCTAGCACCCGTTGTATGAGAACGTAGAGCCTATCACACTCGATCATCATGTGGTGTCTCAGCACGAAGAACTTCCACAACGGTGCATACTGATACGTCTCCAATGTATCTATAATTTATGAAGTATTCATGCCATGTTTACTATTGTTTTATATGATTTTAGTATGATTTTATTAGAACTAACCCGGACAGACGTTGTTTTCAGCAGAACTACCGTGGTGTTGTTTTTTTTGCGGTGAGGCCATGGGGCCGCCCTCAGTTGTTTATCACCAGCGCAGAGGATAGCGCTTCCGCACTTGCACGGGCATAACCGCTCCTCGGCCGTGTCGACTGCCAGCGCGGAGCATGGTGCTTCCACTGGTGCATGGGTGTGGGCTCCCTCTGAGTGGAGCCCCCGGGCCATGTACAGCCCCGCCCTGACACATGGCTTGCACGGTAGGGCTAGACGAGGTGTGTCTGGGCACTCGTGAGCCAGCGCGGGACTCACGAGGCCCTACCTCAAGGTGGGTTGCGCCTGGTCTTGGTTCTTGTTGACTGCGGTGGTCCTGCAAGATGGTTAGGCAACCTGCACCGAATGAATCTCTTGAGGTTATTGCATGAGAAGGCCAAGCACCAACGACCCCAGGAGGTGACGTGAATGGGACCGGCCCGCCAGACAGAGCTTAGCAGTTGGATTTATTGACGCTGCAGGGACAGACCCAAGCACAGACACCTTGCCCAGCCTTCTTATGCGAAGGATCCTGAAGAAAGACGATCGACGCGCGACTTCCGTTGTCGGCGTTCTGGGAACGGGGGTCCCCAGACTTGCCTGCCTGCGGCCCACAGCGTGGCTCCACTCGCGGCCCAGTACGGCCCGTCTTCACCAACAAACACTCAAGACCCTCGCGAGGGGCCAAGCCTCGCGAGGCGGACGACACAAGACCTCCTCGGGAGCGGCCTCACCAGGCAGGCTCGCGAGGGGCGGAGAGATCAAGGCAAGGCGAACCTCGCGAGGTTCCAATGACGTAAGCCATGAAGACCAAGACTAGGCGGGCGCCAGCGCGCATAGTGTCCTCGTTTCCTCTTTAGTGCTAAGGAGGCAATCGTAGGCGAGGAGTGCCGAGGCGTCGGGCAAAGGTTTCCATATCGTTGCAACAAGACCAAGACCAGCACGACGGCAGGATGGAGGTCACCGTGGAGCCCAAGGCAGCGTCACCACCAGAGCCTTTGGTAGGCGAAGACCACCTTTAGTCAGGATAGCTTGTACTAGCTGTCCCCCTTCAAATTGGCCGTTGTGGCATCCCTTCCCGCTCAATATTTGGGAAGAGGACCAGGCCTCTATAAATAGGACTAGCCACCACAGTAGGAGGCAATGAAAGACGGATCTTAGACTGGATCCACTCCATCCTCACACCCTCCAAGCACAAGAACACCTCTCCTCAGGAGGCCGTTCTTCCCTTTGTACTGTTCATCCTCAGCCCAAGAGGCAATCCACCACACCACACTGGAGTAGGGTATTACACCACAACGGTGACCCGAACCAATATAAATCTCGTGTCTCTTGTGTTGCGGGTTCGTCGAGCTAGGCTTTGAGATCGCGGTGAGGCTGAGGGCGTGATCAGGTAGGGGGAAATCTTCGTGCGCACCCCAGTGTTCGAACCTCAAGGGTTTTGCCGGAACCCGAAATCCAACATTTGGCGTGCCAGGTAGGGGTGCGCCGAAGCTTTCCTTCCGCCGACTCGCGTCCCGTCGCTTCGTCGCATCCATGGCGGACGCTCGCCGAGCTCGCGCTGAGCGTCGGGCCGCCCTCGCCCCCCGCCTTGCTCAGACGGCTCCCGTCGGTGGGCCTCCCCGTCGTTCTCCATCACCTGCCGCCAACGCCACCACCGGCCCGGCAGGAAACGAGCAGCAAGCGTCCTTGCTGCACCCCTCGGTGCGGCGGGACGGCCGCACCACCACTCCGTCGCTGACCCCGGCCGGCTCGTCGTCTCACGCTCGTCGCGCTCCCACGGACGCGCAGGCCGCGCTGCTCATGGCACGCGAACTCCTGCGCTACCGCCCCGTCGACGACCGCTATGAGGATTGGCTGGACCGCATCGCCGAGCTCGTCAGCGCCGCAGGGGGCTCCCCCGCGCCATCACTCTCGCTGCCTCGCCCTCCGCCAGCTACGGGCGACGTGGCTCATGGAGCGCCACCACCACCACCTCCGCACCAAGACGGCGTCCTGGCGCCAAGGCGTGCGGCCCCCCGGCGCGTCCCACCGCATTGGGCGCTGATATCTACTACACAACCTTCTTCTCGTAGACGTTGTTGGGCCTCCTAGTGTAGAGGTTTGTAGGACAGTAGCAAATTTCCCTCAAGTGGATGACCTAAGGTTTATCAATCCGTGGGAGGCGTAGGATGAAGATGGTCTCTCTCAAACAACCCTGCAACCAAATAGCAAAGAGTCTCTTGTGTCCCCAACACACCCAATACAATGGTAAATTGTATAAGTGCACTAGTTCGGCGAAGAGATGGTGATACAAGTGCAATATGGATGGTAGATATAGGTTTTTGTAATCTGAAAATATAAAAACAGCAAGGTAACTAATGATAAAAGTGGGCACAAACGGTATTGCAATGCTAGGAAACAAGGCCTAGGGTTCATACTTTCACTAGTGCAAGTTCTCTCAACAGTAATAACATAATTGGATCATATAACTATCCCTCAACATGCAACAAAGAGTCACTCCAAAGTCACTAATAGCGGAGAACAAACGAAGAGATTATGGTAAGGTACGAAACCACCTCAAAGTTATCCTTTCTGATCGATCTATTCAAGAGTTCGTACTAAAATAGCATGAAGCTATTCTTTCCGTTCGATCTATCCTAGAGTTCATACTAGAATAACACCTTAAGACACAAATCAACCAAAACCCTAATGTCAACTAGATACTCCAATGTCACCTCGAGTATCCATGGGTATGATTATACGATATGCATCACACAATCTCAGATTCATCTATTCAAACCAACACAAAGTACTTCAAAGAGTGTCCCAAAGTTTGTACCGGAGAGTCAAGACGAAAACGTGTGCCAACCCCTATGCATAGGTTCATGGGCGGAACCCGCAAATTGATCACCAAAACATACATCAAGTGGATCAATAGAATACCCCATTGTCACCACGGGTATCCCACGCAAGACATACATCAAGTGTTCTCAAATCCTTAAAGACTCAATCTGATAAGATAACTTCAAAGGGAAAACTCAATCCATTACAAGAGAGTAGAGGGGGAGAAACATCATAAGATCCAACTATAATAGCAAAGCTCGCGATACATCAAGATCGTATACCTCAAGAACACGAGAGAGAGAGAGAGATCAAACACATAGCTACTGGTACATACCCTCAGCCCCGAGGGTGAACTACTCCCTCCTAGTCATGGAGAGTGCCGGGATGATAAAGATGGCCAACGGTGAGGGATCCGCCCTCCGGCAGGGTGCCGGAACAAGGTCCCGATTGGTTTTTGGTGGCTATAGAGGCTTGCGGCGGCGGAACTCCCGATCTATTCTGTTCCCCGAAGGTTTTAGGGTATATGGAGATATATAGGCGATATAAGTCGGTAAGGGGAGCCACGAGGGGCCCACGAGGGTGGAGGGCGCGCCCCCTGCCTCGTGCTCTCCTCGTTGATCCCCTGACGTGCACTCCAAGTCTCCCGTATTGCTTTCTTTCCAAAAATAACTTTTTCGAAGATTTCATTCCGTTTGGACTCCGTTTGATATTACTTTTTTTCGAAACACTGAAACAAGGGAAAAAACAGGAACTGGCACTGGGCATTGGGTCAATAGGTTAGTCCCAAAAGTAATATAAAAGTGCATAGTAAAGCCAAACATCCAAGATGGATAATATAATAGCATGAATACTTCATAAATTATAGATACGTTGGAAACGTATCAGCATCCCCAAGCTTAATTCTTGCTCGTCCTCGAGTAGGTAAATGATAAGTGAAAGAATTTATGAAGTGTGAATGCTAGCAGGTGCATAAGTTTGATCAATGGTAATTTCAATCACCTTTTCTAGCATCATTATATGTCATAACAGTAGTTCAACTCATAGAACTTTTCATGATCAAGTAACAAACTATTCACATGTTAAAGTATAGATCATAAACTTTCTTGAAAACTAACAAACGGTGTTATTAGTCATCAAACAATTACAATTCATCTTATTTTCAGGAAGAGTCTATGTCAGAGCTTTGACTCAGCAAACTTCACATACTCAACTATCATTTAGTCTTCCATGATTTCTACCACTCAAAGCATATTTTTAGAACAAATAGTATTCATCGAACACAGAGAAAGACAGGGGCTTAATGTTTTGCCTCCCAACCTTTTACCTCAAGGGTAATGTCAACAATACTTCATGCTCAAATATATTTGAATGGCCACATATGCTTAGATCTTTCCATCACATGATGCTTGCCAACTAAAGAGTAGGTTGGAGTGAGAAGGAATACTACTAACTCTTGCATAAAATTAAAAGATAGGCCCTTCACAGAGGGAAGCAGGGATTTGCAGAGGTGCTAGAGCTAGAAGCAAAAACAGATATGAAAATAATTTTGAGAGGTATGCTTTCATTGTCAACATAACGACCAAGAGTTCACAATATCTTCCATACTACATACATATAGGCGGTTCCCAAACAGAAAGGTAAAGATTTTTACTCCCCCTCCACCAACAATCATCAATCCATGGCTTGCCCGAAACAACGGGTGCCTCCAACTAACATCAAACCTAGGGGAGTTTTGTTTGCAATTATTTTTTATTTGATTTCGATCTTTTGATCATGGGACTGGGCATCCCAGTTACCAGCCATTTTCTCGTGAATGATGAGCGGAGTCCAGTCATCGTGAGAATAACCCACCTAGCATGGAAGATACTGCTAGCCCCTATTCGCTACTTGAGCGATTCGGGCATACAAAACAGATTATTATTTGAAGGTTTAGAGTTTGGCACATGCAAATTTACTTGGAACGGCAGGTAAATACCGCATATAGGTAGATATAGTGGACACTCATGGAAGAAACTTGGTTCAAGGATTTTGGATGCACAAGCAGTATTCCCGCTTAGTACAGATATTTTGGCTAGCAAAGGATTCTAAATAGCAAGCACCACATGTTAGAGGATCCATAACAATATAACTTCTATACAAATATACCCAAGCATAACTCATTATGTTGTCTTCCTTGTCCAACTTCAACTAATTTGCTCAGGTTTGAAAATAATTAATGGGGCTCACAATCATAGAAGATGTCCAAGATAGTATATTTGTATGTGAAATCTCTCTTCCTTCAATATTCTTTCATGAATTGTTCAAGTGACCAATACAATGTTTGCTAATTTTCAAAAAATTTACCACCTCTACTTCTTATATGTGAAGGCATTACTCCCCATGGGAAAGGCATATGAAACATATATAATTTCAGATTTATGACATTCAAATCATTCAACCATTTACTCCTAGGATATAAGTGAAGCACACGAGTAAATGACAAACTACTCCAAAAAGATATAAGTGAAGATCAATGAGTAGTTAAATAATTATGTAGCTATGTGAAGACTCTCTCTCATTTAAGAATTTCAGATCTTGTGATATTATTCAAACATCAAGCAAAACAAAAGAAAATGACATTTCAAGGATAGCACTCATCATGTGAAGAAGCAAAAACTTAGGCTCAACCGATACTAACCGATAATTGTTGAAGAAGAAAGGTGGGATGCCTACTGGGGCATCCCCAAGCTTAGATGCTTGAGAATTCTTGGAATATTATCTTGGGGTTCCTTGGGCATCCCCAAGCTTGAGCTTTTTTGTCTCCTTAATTCCTCTTATATCACGGTTTCCTAAATCTCAAAAACTTCATCCACACCAAACTCAACAAGAACTCGTGAGATAAGTTAGTATAAACCAATGCAAAAACCTTATCATTTTCTACTGTAACAAATCACTAAAATTATTATTCAACATTTCATACTAAATGCCTCTGCATATTTAATAGTCCTATCCTCAAATAGAATCATTAAACAAGCAAACATATGCAAACAATGCAAACATAACACCAATCTGCCTAAACAGGACAGTCTGTAAAGAATGCAGCAAGATTCATACTTCCCTAGCTCCAAAAATTATGAAAGAAAATTCCCACTGTAGTAAATTTATCAGAGATTATTATGCAAAAGGTTTCAACATTTTATCACATTCTGAATTTGCTAGGGAATTTTTGCAACAGCGGTAAACTTTCTGTTTTGATACAGCAACATGTATACTTGCAAAATAAACATGGTAAAGGCTATCCTTGACATTTTTATTGAAAATAGAGATGAAAAACATTATTATAAATAACAGAAAGCAAATACTAACAAAATAAAATGACTCTCCAAGCAAAACACATATCATGTGGTGAATAAAAATATAGCTCCAAGTAAAGTTACCGATGGACGAAGACGAAAGAGGGGATGCCATCCGGGGCATCCCCAATCTTAGGCTCTTGGTTATCCTTGAATATTACCTTGGGGTGCCTTGGGAATCCCCAAGCTTAGGCTCTTGCTACTCCTTATTCCATAATCCATCGAATCTTTACCCAAAACTTGAAAACTTCACAACACAAAACTTAACAGAAAATCTCGTTAGCTCCGTTAGCGAAAGAAAACAAAACACCACTTCAAGGTACTGTAATGAACTCATTATTTATTTATTTTGGTGTTAAAGCTACTTTATTTCAACTTCTCTATGGTTTGTAAACTCTATTACTAGCCATAGAGTCATCAAAATAAGCAAACAACACACGAAAAACAGAATCTGTCAAAAACAGAACAGTCTGTAGTAATCTGTAACTAACGCAAACTTCTGGAACTCAAACAATTCTACCAAAATAGGAAGACCTAGATAATTTTATTATTGATCTGCTGCAATTGGAATCAATATTTTATCACGTTCTGGTTATTTTTAACAATTGTTTTCATGAACAGAAAGTTTCTGGAATTTTCAGCAAGATCAAATAACTATCATCCAAGAAGATCCTATAGGTCTTACTTGGCACAAACACTAATTAAAACATAAAACCACATCTAACCAGAGGCTAGATGAATTATTTTTTACTAAACAGAACCAAAAAGCAAGAAACTAAAATAAAATTGGGTTGCCTCCCAACAAGCGCTAACGTTTAACGCCCCTAGCTAGGCATGATGATTTCAATGATGCTCACATAAAAGATAAGAATTGAAACATAAAGAGAGAATCATGAAGAATATGACTAGCACATTTAAGTCTAACTCACTTCCTATGCATAGGGATTTTGTGAGCAAACAACTTATTGGAGCAAGAATCAACTAGCATAGGAAAGCAAAACGAGCATAACTTCAAGATTTTAAGCACATAGAGAGGAAACTTGATATTATTGCAGCTTCTACAAGCATATATTCCTCCCTCATAATAATTTTCAGTAGCATCATGAATGAATTCAACAATATAACCAGCACATAAAGCATTCTTTTCATGATCTGCTTGCATAGAAATTTTACTACTCTCCACATAAGCAAATTTCTTCTCATGAATAATAGTGGGAGCAAACTTAACAAAATAACTATCATGTGATTGAAAATTAAGATCAAGATGACAAGTTTCATGGTTATCTTTATTCTTTATAGCATACGTGTCATCACAATAATCATCATAAATTGGAGGCATGCTTTCATCATAATAAATTTGCTCATCAAAACTTGGGGGACTAAACATATCATCTTCATCAAACATAGCATCCCCAAGCTTGTGGCTTTGCATATCATTAGCATCATGTATATTCAAAGAATTCATACTAACAACATTGCAATAGTGCTCATCATTCACATATTTTATGCCAAGCATTCTATGTAATTCTTCTTCTAGTACTTGAGCACAATTTTCCTTCCCATCATACTCGCGAAAGATATTAAAAAGGTGAAGCGTATGTGGCAAACTTAATTCCATTTTTTTGCGGTTTTCTTTTATAGACTAACTAGTGATAAAACAAGAAACAAAAAGATTCGATTGCAAGATCTAAAGATATACCTTCAAGAACTCACCTTCCCGGCAACGGCGCCATAAAAGAGCTTGATGTCTACTACACAACCTTCTTCTTGTAGACGTTGTTGGGCCTCCAATTGCAGAGGTTTGTAGGACAGTAGCAAATTTCCCTCAAGTGGATGACCTAAGGTTTATCAATCCGTGGGAGGCGTAGGATGAAGATGGTCTCTCTCAACCAACACTGCAACCAAATAGCAAAGAGTCTCTTGTGTCCCCAACACACCCAATACAATAGTAAATTGTATAGGTGCACTAGTTCGGCGAAGAGATGGTGATACAAGTGCAATATAGATAGTAGATATAGGTTTTTTGTAATCTGAAAATATAAAAATAGCAAGGTAATAAGTGGTAAAAGTGAGCGTAAACAGTATTGCAATGCGTTGAAACAAGGCCTAGGGTTCATACTTTGACTAGTGCAAGTTCTCTCAACAGTAATAACATAATTGGATCATATAAATATCCCTCAACATGCAACAAAGAGTCACTCCAAAGTCACTAATAGCGGAGAACAAACGAAGAGATTATGGTAGGATACAAAACCACCTCAAAATTATCCTTTCTGGTCGATCTATTCAATAGTCCGTAGTAAAATAACATGAAGCTATTCTTTCCGTTCGATCTATCATAGAGTTTGTACTAGAATAACACCTTAAGACACAAATCAACCAAAACCCTAATGTCACCTAGATACTCCAATGTCACCTCAAGTATCCGCGGGCATGATTATACGATATGCATCACACAATCTGAGATTCATCTATTCAACCAACACAAAGAACTTCAAAGAGTGACCCAAAGTTTCTACCGGAGAGTTAAGACGAAAACGTGTGCCAACCCCTATGCATAGGTTAATGGGCGGAACCCGCAAGTTGATCACCAAAACATACATCAAGTGGATCAATAGAATACCCCATTGTCACCACGGGTATCCCACGCAAGACATACATCAAGTGTTCTCAAATCCTTAAAGACTCAATCCGATAAGATAACTTCAAAGGGAAAACTCAATCCATTACAAGAGAGTAGAGGGGGAGAAACATCATAAGATCCAACTATAATAGCAAAGCTCGCGATACATCAAGATCGTATCACCTCAAGAACATGAGAGAGAGAGAGATCAAACACATAGCTACTGGTACATACCCTCAGCCCAGAGGGTGAACTACTCCCTCCTCGTCATGGAGAGCGCCGGGAAGAATGAGTTATCATCAGTCAGATGTCTTTTTCCAAGATCTTCCAAATTCTTTTCATTGTTGGTTCAACCTTTCTTATTTTCATCCTGGAGTATCTCAACAATTCATGGTGGTGTTTCTCGTCATCATTCTCAACATTTGAAGACCGAAGAAGGATTTCTCCTAAATCTTGTCCATTCTCTTGAAGATTCATGGTTCTAACTTGTTGCCGTCCTCTCATAATTGTTTTGAGTGTGAGAATTCTTTTCACCCATCCGGAGCAATTCAGGAGTCTTTTCAGTTTGATTCTCTGGAACTCATCATCTCAGAATTATTCATTCTCAGCTTTCAGCTCTCGTTCTCGAATTCTTCCAGTGCATCATACAAGTTTTATCTAGTCAGCTCGGGATCTCTGCGTTCAGTTGTGTCTAAATTCTCTCAAGTATCTTCGTTCATTTTCTAATTCTTCCCGATGTTTCTTTATCTTTTCTTCGTTCATTTTCAATTCCTATGGTGGTTCGTTCAAGATTTCTATTCCTTCGTTATCATATCAATTCATTCGTTGTTTCCAAATCCTACCGGTGGTTCGATGAAGACCTTCCCAAGTTTGCGCCATATCTATCTTAATCCTTTCTACGAAAATAAGTAGTATGCCAAATCCATTGCTTGTCATCAATGTAATTGGTGAAGGATAAGCATAATGTAATTCTTATTCTTGTTTCATCCAAGTGATTAATTCCTTATTCCGGAGGTTCATCAAAATTCTTGATTTCATTTGTTCATCTTTCTTTCCGGAGTTCCAAGTTTTCTTGGTTATATCATTTCAAAGCTTCATCTTATCACTGCAAGGCTTCACCTAGTGTTTTCAACTTCTCTTTCTTTCGATCATCCTTTTATTACCGGAGTTCTTCATGGAGTTTTTTTTCATGGTGGTTCATCAAGGATTTAATTCATTCTCGAAGTGTTCTCAAGATTCTTGTTGGAAGAGCTCAAATATTTTTCTTCCTGCATTCCAAAGTGCAATTCTTTCTCTCTTATCTTTTGAGGTGGTGTTATGTCATTCTTGATAATTTTCTTCATGTTTCATGATTCATAAGTTATCAAGAATGAGATATTTAAACCCATCGTTTCTTCATTGGAGTTATCTTGGGTTATATTTCACCTAAAGCCTTCCCTAAGGAATGTTGCTATTGTGGTGCTCATCAATGATCCAAGTTTTCTCCTATCCTCTCGGCGAGAGAAGTTTTCATCTCTTCGTTGATCTCAAGCAAGCAATTGTTTTCGTTAGTGGCACAATTTCACCTCAAGTTTTGAGATATCTCCATAAGCCCACGAAGATCATATCCTTTCTTTGTTGATTTTTCAACAACTCCGTTCTTCTCCGTTCTTTTCATTGCATTCTTTCATTTCTACCGGAGGCATTGTGATATCGCTCTCTTCGACCCATCTTCTCGTTTTGTCAAGATCATCTTCTTTCCTTGCTTATCCATTTAACCGGAGTGTGGTGTCATCTCTTCAATTTCTTTTCATCTTATCAGGTTTCCTTCTCTTTTTCAACCGGAGTGCTGTCAAAATTATGTCATTCTTGTTCCTTGGCTATCTCGTTATATCGGTGTGGTTTCATATTCTTTTGGTTCGTTAAGCCCTTGTTTCATGTCTTTCAACCCACAACGTTCTCATAATGATCCTTGTTCTCCTTTTCTAACGGAGTGTTTGTAATCTCGTTCATCTCCGTTGTATTCTTTTCTAAAAAAATTGTTTAACCTCTCAAGGTTCTTTGGTTTCACTCGTTTGTCAAAGAAGCAACTTTGTTTTACCTTTTCCTCTTCCGTTTCCCTCCGGTACCATCCTAGATCTTGGGACGAGATCCTCTCGTAGTGGTGGAGTGTTGTAACACCCCGGATGTAACTTTCCATATTTGTAACTCCAACTCTTGCCATTTTCGGCTATGTGTTATGATTTTCCCTTCGTGGTCGGGTTTTGTTTTTCGTTTTGCTTTTGTTCATATCATGCATCTCATATCATGTCATCATGTGCATCTCATTTGCATACGTGTTCGTCTCATGCATCCGAGCATTTTCCCTGTTGTCCGTTTTGCAATCCGGCACTCCCACCTCATCCGGCGCACCCCTCTTGTTTTTTTTCGTGAGCGGGTGTTGAACGTTCTCGGAATGGATCGAGTCTTGCCAAGTGGCCTTGGTATACCACCAGTAGACCACCTGTCAAGTTTCGTTCCATTTGGAGGTCGTTTGATGCTCCAACGGTTAACCGGGTAACCGCAAAGTCCTTTTGTGTGTTGCAGCAAACCCCCCCTCCAAACAGCCCAAAACCCATCTAAGTCACTTCCATGCTCTAGGTCATTCGATCACGATCGTGTGGGCGAAAACCGCGCTCCATTTGGAGTCTCCTAGCTCCCTCTACCTATAAAACACCTCCCCCCTCCGAAATTCCGGATCCCCGAAACCCTAGCCCGCTCCTCCGTGCCGCCGGACGTGTCCGCCCGGGGCCGGACACAACTGCGCTGCCGCCCCCGCCCACTCACGGCGCGCCACGTGGCGCCCCGCCGCCTGTACGCCCGCGGCCCGGAGAGCCCGCGTTCGGCCCTCCCGGCCCGCGTCGCCTCCGCCGGCCGCGGGCGGGCGGCCCGCGCCTCGCCCGCGGCTCCCAGCCTCGCCGCCGCCGGCGAGCCCGCCGCCCGCGTCCCCGCGGCACCCCGCCGCCGTTGTCGCCGGTCGCCGCCGCCTCCCCGTCCTCGCTCGGCGCCTCCTCCCTCTCCCTCGACCTCCTCCGGCCGCCGCGCGTCCTCCCTTCTCCGGTGAGCAGTGAACTCCGGCGAGCCGCGCCCGATCCGATCTGGATCCACTCGGTTGACTTTTCCCCCTCTCGAATTTCTCTAAGCCTTGAGATATTTACATTATATGCTCCTGTTCATCGCATCATAACTCTCTGCACGTAGCTCCGTTTCGGGTGTGTAATATATCGAAATGTTCACCTCGAGATGCTCTTCATTTTGTTCCATTATGCCATGTTCAGTTGAGTCCATATTGATGCCCAAATCTCTGGTGCAAGAGGGCTATATGCTGTTAACTGCTGTTACTTATCAGAACTTGAGGATTTGTTATTTTTGTTGCTATTGATGTGTGCATCTTATGGGCATGAGCCCTACATGTGTTTTGATGTATGCCATGCCTCCATTACAGAGATTTATGCCATGTATTTTTTTCATCTATGTGGTGACTAGCACAAGAATGCAAACTAGGCTTCGTGATGTTTCTGTTTTCAGGGACTTGGTAATTTTGCCAAGTCTGTGACTGCTGTTATTTTGTTGCTATGTATCCATGTGGCTACAGAGAGATCCATGCTCCTTTTGGTGATTTTCAGTGAGGATGTTTTGTAGATATAGTTGTGCTCTATCCATCCATGCCCCTGTTTGCAATTATCGAGTGCCATAGCATGTCTCAATCTTGCTCTACTTTTGCTATAAAATATTTCTGGCAGATTGTTTACGTGTTATTCAATTTTGCCAAGCTTGTTGTAGTTAATCCTTTCATGCTATGTATTTGTTCTTGCCATGGATAGCTTCATAACATTCCATCTTGCTGTAGGTATGCTTTTTTTGTCATGCATTGCCTTGTGGTGAGTGAATCAAGCTCACAAAGATGCCTTCATATTACTGTTTCTGCCATGCTCTGTTTTTCTGCCAAGTCTGAAACCTGTTAACGAAACTTGCTATGTTTGCATGGTTGCCATCATATCTTCTGGCCCTTTTTGGCTTATGGTCAGTAAGGGACTTTTGTTCTACGCATTCAGTAGATTCATGCCGTGTCTTGTTTTGCTATGTTAAGTTCCTGTAGCATGTTGATTGCTTTCTCTGAACATTGCTACCTGATGCTGTTTCTGCCATATCCAGTAATTTCACCAAGTCTGTGAACCTGATATCTTTTGCACTTTTGCCATGCTTGTTTGAACCTACTGTGGTGTGATCTAGCCACAGCTCAGTGTTCATCTTTTGTCAAGCATCTCCTGTAGATTACTGCCATATGCTTTGTTGCTATGTTGGAGTGCTGTAGCATAGTTTCTTGATGTATTCTAAGTGCTAGCATGCTGTTAATCGCAGATTCATGTCATTCTTGTTTTGCTTGCCATTTGCAAACCGTGCATCCGTTTCCGCTGATCTTTTTATCGATTTCAACCGAAATGATCTCATCTTTCCAGTGGCATGCTTGGTTTGCCAAGTGACTGCCTTGTTCATCACTTTTCTTCCGGAGCACGCATATGCATCGCATATCATATCTCGCATATCATACATGTTTTGCATCATGTTGCTTGTGCATTTCTCGTGATTGATTGTGGTTCCGTTGCTTGTGTTCTTGTTGTGGGTAGAGCCGGGAGACGAGTTCGTGAACGAGGAACCTGTTGAGTACGCTTACGAAGATCAAGCTTTCGATAACTCTGAGAACCTTGCAGGCAAGATGACCATACCCTCGAATTCACTTCTATCTTTGCTTTGCTAGTTGTTCGTTCTATCGCTATGCTTGCGCTACCTACCACAGGCTTATCAAGCCTCCCATATTGCCATGAACCCCTAACCTTTGTCACCCTTCCTAGCAAACCGTTGTTTGGCTATGTTACCGCTTTTGCTCAGCCCCTCTTATAGCGTTGCTAGTTGCAGGTGAAGATGAAGATTGCTCCTTGTTGGATTATGTTCATGTTGGATATCACAATATCTCTTATCTTAATTAATGCATCTATATACTTGGTAAAGGGTGGAAGGCTCGGCCTTATGCCTGGTGTTTTGTTCCACTCTTGCCGCCTTAGTTTCCGTCATACCGGTGTTATGTTCCTTGATTTTGTGTTCCTTACACGGTTGGGTGATTTATGGGACCCCCTTGACAGTTCGCTTTGAATAAAACTCCTTCAGCAAGGCCCAACCTTGGTTTTACCATTTGCCTACCTAAGCCTTTTTTCCCTTGGGTTCTGCAGACTCAAGGGTCATCTTGATTTACCCCCCCTCCCCGGGCCAGTTCTCCTTCGAGTGCTGGTCCAAACCGAGCGATGTCCGGCGCCCCCTGGGCAACCAGGGTCTATGCCAACCCGACGTCTTGCTCATCTGGTGTGCCCTGAGAACGAGATATGTGCAGCTCCTATCGGGATTTGTCGGCACATCGGGCGGCTTTGCTGGTCTTGTTTTACCATTGTCGAAATGTCTTGTAAACTGGGATTCCGAGACTGATCGGGTCTTCCCGGGAGAAGGAATATCCTTCGTTGACCGTGAGAGCTTATAATGGGCTAAGTTGGGACACCCCTGCAGGCTATTATCTTTCGAAAGCCGTGCCCGCGGTTATGTGGCAGATGGGAATTTGTTAATATCCGGTTGTAGAGAACTTGACACTTGACTTAATTAAAACGCATCAACCGCGTGTGTAGCCGTGATGGTCTCTTTTCGGCGGAGTCTGGGAAGTGAACACGGCTTTTGGGTTATGTTTGACGTAAGTAGGAGTTCAGGATCACTTCTTGATCATTACTAGTTGACGACCGTTCCGTTGTTTCTCTTCTCGCTCTTATCTGCGTATGTTAGCCACCATATATGCTAGTGCTTGCTGCAGCTCCACCGCATTACCCCATCCTTTCTTATAAGCTTAAATAGTCTTGATCTCGCAGGTGTGGGATCGCTGAGTCCTCGTGACTCACAGATACTTCCAAACAGTTGCAGGTGCCGACGATACCAGTGCATGTGATGCAACCGAGCTCAAGTGGGAGTTCGACGAGGACCTTGGTCGTTACTATGTTTCGTTTTCTGATGAGCAGTAGTGGAGCCCAGTTGGGACGATCGGGGATCTAGCATTTGGGGTTGTCTTCTTTTATTTTGGTTCCGTAGTCGGACCTATGTGTGTACTCTGATTGATGTATGATTTATTTATGTATTGTGTGAAGTGGCGATTGTAAGCCAACTCTTTACCCCATTCTTGTTCATTACATGGGATTGTGTGAAGATGACCCTTCTTGCGACAAAACCACCATGCGGTTATGCATCTAAGTTGTGCCTCGACACGTGGGAGATATAGCCGCATCGTGGGTGTTACACGCGCTCCCAGCACCACTACGACAAGACAGTGCGCCGCCTGAGTGGCCGTGTGCGGACATCAAGGGCAGGCTCCACATCAGCAAAGGGTCCCGGTGGCCACCGCGGGCTGCCGCGCCTTCACTCTTGAGTTGCGTAGCGTCGCATGGCCGGGCAAGTTCAAGCCAGACCCGCCTCCACGCTACGACGGCACCCCCGACCCCGCGGAGTTCCTGCAGCTCTACGAGCTGACCATCGAGGCGGCCAACGGCGACGAAAAAGTCATGGCGAACTGGTTCCCCATGGCTCTCAAGGATGGTGCCCGCTCGTGGCTCCTGAACCAGCCTCCAGGCTCGATCTCCTCCTGGGACGAGATGCGCGACCGCTTCCTCGCCAATTTCCAGGGCACTCGCGACCGCCCTCCGGCCGCAGGTGACCTGCGCCGCGTCAAGCAGCAGCCAGGAGAGACCCTCCAAAAGTACATCCAGCGCTTCAACAATGTTCGCCTCAAGATCCCCAAGGTGACGGACGAGGCCATCATCTCCGCGTTTTTCGATGGCGTCCGTGACGTCAAGATGAAGGAGGAGCTCGCCATCCATGAGGAGTTGTGCACGTCCTTGGAGTTGTTCAACCTGGCGACCAAGTGCGTAAGGGCTGAGGAAGGACGCCTTTCCCTCCTCGAGCTCCCAGCTGCCGGCCTGGAGGAGAAGAAAGCCAAGGCCAAGGACGTGAAGCGCAAGGGAGCGGCCGTACTCGCGGCAGAGCCAGACACGAAGCGCGGCCGGGACCAGCCCGAGTCGTCTAAGAGCAGCTGACCATTCTGCGCCTTCCACAATGTTCACAGCCACAACACCAACGACTGTTAAGAGCTCAGGGCCATTCAAGATGGACGCCTCGGTCGACGCCCCGAGCGCAACGACCGGGGCTATGGCCGAGGAGGAGGACGTGGCGGAGGACGCTGGGATGACCGTGGCCCTCGCCAGGAGTGGCATGACCGGCCTCGTGAGGACCGCTGGCAAGATCAGCCTCGCGAAGGCGCCTGGAGGGATCAGCCTCGCGAGGACCGCCCCCAGGGCAACGGTGGCCTTCCTCCGCTGCCACCACCACCTAGAAGGAACGACGGCCACCATCAGGACAAGGGGGATGGGGGCTTCCAGGAACCGCGGGCTATTACCTGCATCTTGGGCGGAGCTCAAGCCCCAGCCTCTCAGCGAATCTTCAAGCAGTTTGCTCGCGAGGTGAACGCAGTCCTCCCCAGGCTTGAGGCCACACGCCCGCTTAGGTGGTCCAAGTGCGCCATCACCTTCAGTTCGGGAGATCAGCTCAAGTGCGCGGCCACCGCTGGCACCCTGCCGGTGCTTTGCTCACCCGCTATCAGCAATGTACAAGTCACCAAGACCCTCATCGACGCCGGCGCAGGTCTTAATGTCCTGTCTGTCAAGACGTTCGACAACCTTCAAGTGCCCTACAATCGGCTTCAGCCTACCAAGCCCTTCTCAGGAGTGACCGACAGTTCCACCACGCCGATAGGGCAGGTCCGCCTCCCTGTCACCTTCGGACAGCATGACAACTACCGCAACGAGCTCATCGACTTCGACGTTGCCCACATCCGTCTGCCATACAATGCCATCCTCGGGTATCCGGCCCTGGCCAAGTTCATGGCAGTGACACACCATGGCTACAACCTCCTCAAGATGCCAGGAAGCGGCGGGATCATCACAGTCCCCTGCGAAGAAAGAGATGCGATGTGCTCCCTCGAGCACGCCTTCCAAGCAGCATCAATCAAAGACCCCGACAACAATGCAGCGCAACACCCTCCTGAGGTCGACCCTAAGAAGAAGAAGCAGCTACGCCGCACAGGGCCTCAGGAGAGTGGCGCGTCAAGTGGTGCCACGTCAGGATCGGCGCCCACGCCTAGGGCGCCTCCCTCCCTTGCATAGGAAGGCGTGCCCGACGCCCCCCTCGGACAGGGCTCCGGGGCTCTCTTCTGGAGGGCCTCCGACCTTGCCAACATCATGAGGGAGGCACTCGGGCACCACGTGGAGGCATGCTTTGCAGCATGTTTCCCTCAGGAGAACAGCAGACATGGAGCGCCCGGCGCTCCGGAGTTCATTGCCAAGACCACTCAGGAACTGCAGGATGCAAGAGCCATGCGCGGCGACCGCCGCTCACCCAGCGCGGCCCCCCATCCAGGCAAGGGTGGCGGGCTGCGCGTCTGCATCGATGTCCTAGGGCTCAACAGGGCCGCATCTCAGGAGCTTTTCTGGCCTTCGCGCGTGGGACGCTGCGAGGGCCCGCCTCACAGCTACGTTCGCATGCCTTTTGGCCTGCCAAGCGTGGCGTCCGCCTTCCAGCGCAACCTGCAGAGCATCCTGCCAACGCAGGAGGCTAGGCACCACGCAGTCCTGGCGGAGATGGAGACGGTCCTCAAGGAACCACCTGGGCCCCCAGAGCCTCCCGAGGCTCAGGGCCCCGGTGGCTCGTGAGGAGCAACCCCTTCATCACGCGTCTTCAGCTGCCTCAACACCCCTTCGACAACAGAACCAGGTGACATCTTCTAAGTTTATTTAGCTGGGAGCGCCCCTTGGGCTGCATCATTCCCAGGCCGCGTGGGTCCGTCCCTGCGGCGTGTATCCCTTTTTTTATGTCTTTAGCTTACCTTGCTGGGGGCGCCCCTCGGGCTGCATCATCCCCAAGCCGCTCGGGTCTGACCCAGTGGCGTGTATCATTCTTGCATTTACCTGAGCCAATTTGCTTCTCATGGACAATCTATCTATGGCTATCACCTGCTTGACTGTCACCCACCATGGGAGCCGCGCGCCGATCGTCTTTCTTCAGGACCCTTCGCATAAGAAGGCTAGGCACGTCGTCTATGCTCGGGCCCGTCCCTGCAGCGTCGATAAATCCCACAGCTGAGCTCTGTCTGGCGGGCCGGTCCTGTTCACGTCACCTCTTGGGGTCGTTGGTGCTTGGCCTTCTCATGCGATAACCTCGGGAGATTCGTCCGGCGCAGGTTTTCTAACCATTTCGCAGGACCGCCACAGCCATCAAGAACCAAGACCAGGTGCAACCCACCTTGAGGTAGGGCCTCGTGAGTCCCGCGCTGGCACACGAGTGCCCAGACACACCTCGTCTAGCCCTGCCGTGCAAGCCTCGTGTCAGGGCAGGGCTGTACATACCCCGGGAGCTCTCCGCAGTAGGGAGTCCCCTCCCATGTACTAGTGGAAGCACCATGCTCTACGCTGGCCGTCGACACTGCCGAGGAGCGGCTATGCCCGTGCAAGTGTGGAAGCGCTATGCTCCGCACTGGTGATAAACAACTGAGGGCGGCCCCATGGCCGTATCAACCTCAGGGAGCCCTTGAGCTCAGTGTCCGACCTCATCGCAACACCTCCCCTCGGGAGAGCCGCGCGAGGGAGCTGGGCACGGGGGTTGCGCTCGGGTCACGCCCAAGCGTACGCCACCCAGCCAGGTCCCCCGGACCTGGTCGTCGCGCGCCCCTCCCGAGCCGAGCCTCAGCAAGGACAAAGGTATGAAGGTCATTTGAGCGTCAAGGGGGACTCCCGAGCATCGCGACTCAGGAGCCTAACTAGCCACGTAGCCCCTCACTCCTTGGTCTCGTCCTCGTGATCCGGACGACCCAACGGTGGCTGAGGTATGCGCGGGGTCGGGCCCTGCCGACGTAGAACACTAGACCTACCCTTGCAACCTTTCCGTAAGCTGTTTGCGCGTCAAGGGGGACTCTTGAGCATCGCAATTCAGGAACCTAACTGGCCACGTAGCCCCTCACTTGGTCTCGTCCTGGTGATCCGGACGACCCAACGGCGGCTAAGGTATGCGCGGGGTCGGGCTCTGCCGACGTAGAACGTAAAGAAAATGGGAAGGAAATCGCAAAATCTCAAAGCAAATATTACAAGACATATTGTTCTCCGAGTACCAAACACAAGTTTAAATGCCTCCACGAGGCATGGTACATGTTGCAGGAGTTTAAACAGGAAAGGAGCCGCAAGCAAGTCATCCCTGGACACCGTCGACGCCCCAAGAGGCGCTCCTTCCTCGGTGGCGTCGCCTTCACCTATACCGCCGGCCGGGGCTGCAGGATTAGTAGCACCGCCGGTCGAAGGCGCGGAACTTTTTCAGCAAGGCCTCCACGTGACCCTTCATGGCTGCGGCAGCGGCTGCGCAGTGCTCGTTGTCCACAGACTCCAGCAGCTCGTCAAGGCGGGCGGCAGGATCACGAAAATGGAGGTGGCTGAAGACGCGCGTCAGCGCAGCTGAAGAAAGGATGCGAGCTTCTTCCTCTGCCATGGGGCCGATGCCGCTCACGACTTTCTCAAGCGCCTCGACCAAGTAGGGAAGTAGCTGGGCGGGGCCGTCCTCGTCGGTGGTCAGCGGCTTCTCCAAGCCCTTCTCATAGAGTGCCTTCAGTGCCACGCGAGACCTCTCCTCGAGGAGCGTGAAGGCCGCGCGGTCCTTGGCCAGAAGCTTCGCCTTGGCGTCAAGTTCGGCCTTCTCCGCCTTCACCTTCTGCTACAGCTCCTCCAGCCGGCCGCGCTCAGCGGCCTGTGCCTTCGCCGACTGCTCCAGCTCGGCGTCGCGACCCTTGATGGCGTCCTCCCGGGCCTTCATCTTCTCCTCCTCCACCTTGCGGCCACGAGCTTATTTCGCACGCTCATCGCGCAGGGTCTTCAGCTCGGCCTCCAACACCCGGCAACGACCCTGGGCGGCCTCGACGTCCTTCAGCGCCGCCTCGCGAGTAGCTGCCGCCTGGGCGGCGGCTTGCTTCTCCCCCTCGGAGATTGCCGCAGCCTGGCTCAACGCCGCCCGAACGGACACGTCAGAATGAAGCCAGCCAGAGACCAGCTCCAGGCGCCCAGCTACCAGGTGGGGTTCGGCGCCCTGAAGATCTTCCCGCAGCCGGGTCATCTCAGAAAGTGCACACTCCAAGATGTCAGGGGAGGCAGAAGGACCTGGAATCAGCGGGGCAGCAGGAGGAGGAAGAGGCGACGATGTCACCATGGCCTGGGAGACTGGAGGCTCCTGAGCTTTGGGGACCTCAGCAGCCGCGCTGGACATCAGCACCTCCGAAGCCAGCGGGGCCACGGGGGCTGACTCCTCGCGAGGATGCCCTTCCGGGCCTCGCGAGGACGACCGGGACGGGGAGGTGCGAGCGCTGTCGCTCCCCTTCCCCACGGAGGGAGGTGCGGCCGCCGCGGGTGGATCGGCCCCGGGCGGTGTCACCATACCCTGCTTCCTCTTCTTCGCCGCAGGCAGCGGCCTAGCCAATCAACGGTGAACGTCAAGAATCAGCAGCATAATCAAGAACAAGATGGAGCGTGAACACTTACTGGTCCACCGCGGTGTAGTCCACCCTCCTCTTGCTAAGCTTGAAGCCCGAGAGCCTCACAGCCTAGGGCGCGGGCGCACGGGCTCCCAGAGCAGAAGAAGGAGTAACAGATGGGTCGGAAGCGGCTCCAGGCTGCGTCGGAGCAGAAGCAACATCTTGGGAGATCAGCGCCGACCTGCCCCTCATCGGGATCATGGGCGGCTCCTCCTTCTCCTAGGGGACATCGGCCTCGTCGTCGTCAGGAAGGGTGCGGAGGATGTCGGCCTTGCTCAAGGGGGAGGTCTCCCCCATCCCCTCGGGGTCACCTCCGAGTCGTGCTCCTCGTCTTCCTCCTCTTCCCCCTCCTTGCGGGAATCGCCTGAAGACACCTCCACCGGCGTCGTCGCCTCCCGGGCCACAAGGGGCGCCAGCGGCACCAGGCCGTGCTCGTCGAAGGTGGGCATGGCGGCCACAACCAGCGCCCCGTCCTTGCGAAGGAACAAGGGAACGATGGCGCTCGGTAGATACTCTTGGTCATCCCCGACCAAGAGGCGGAGAGCTACAGCCAGCTCCTCGTCAGACAAGGCTCCCGGACTCAGGTGAAGCTTGTCTTCCTCACCCCAAGCATCCACAAGGGGCGCGAGCGCGCCTGAAGAGGAGCCACCCGCATCATCAGGAACTCCCTCAGGAGCATGGCCCCCGTCAGCGTCGCCGCCTTCGTGTTGCCCGGCTACAGGTCAGCGTTCATCTTCTCCAGCACCAACGGTGCCCGATCATCGGTGAGCTTTGTGCGAGACCACCCCTCGACAGACTGGGGCATCTCCGCCGGCAACCTCTAGTGTGGGTGGATGCACTTGGCGTCAATCATGACCCATTTGCTCCTGAAGCTGTCGGCCTTCTTCCCAGCCTTCGAGATCCCCGACCATTCAGGCGATTCCCGCAAGCTGCCGGCCGCGATGAAGTTGGCGCACCCGGAGGTACAACCATCGTTGATGCGGAGGAAGAAGAAGTGGCATAGAAGACCCATGGACGGCATCACGCCGCCATACGCCTCACAGTAGAAAGCGAAGATCGACAAGAGAAGGATGGAGTTGGAATGAAGGTGAAGGGCCTGTAACCCGTAATGGCAGAGGATGGCGTAGAAGAAGTTGGAGAAAGGGGGAACCAGGCCTGCGATGATGCTGCTCATAAAGAAGGGGTAGAAGGTGCTATTCGAAGCCCCGGCTCGGTGGAGCCAGCCCGGAGCTCGGTCTTCCCCCTCTCGTTGCTCTCCCCCGCCGTCAGCAGGCGCGTGGCGGCGAGGTTCTTCTCTGAGACGTTGGACGCGTCCAGAGCCGGCTCGTACCAAGCTGGCGACGAAGCAGCCTTGACCTTGCGAGGCGCCATTGGTCGAAAGGTCGGAAGGGGATTGAAGCGGATCTGGAAATTCCGAAAGCAAGGAGCAAGAAAGGGGATCTGGAGCAAGGCGAAGGGAAGCAATCAAGGCAAGCGTTGCCCGCGCTAGCCTTTTGTCAGACGTGCAGTTGCCGAGGCAGCGTGGGGAAGCGGAGACGCCCACGTCCAATCAATCGCCATGCATCGACCAAGGCCGCAGGCTGTTGGGGCCCGCGGCGCTCCGCACTTGCCCTTTGGCTTCGCCCCGAAGCCAAGTTCGAGCGCGCCTTGGGCCCGGGAGCTATTGTCGGCTAATACGTCTCCAATATATCTATAATTTATGAAGTATTCATGCTAATTTATTATCCATCTTGGATGTTTAATGGGCTTTATTTTACACTTTTATATTATTTTTGGGACTAACCTGTTAACCCATAGCCCAGTGCCAGTTCCTGTTTTTTTCCCTTGTTTCAGTGTTTCGAAGAAAAGGAATATCAAACGGAGTCCAAACGGAATGAAACCTTCGGGAGAGTTATTTTTGGAACGGAAGCAATCCAGGGGACTTGGGGTGCACGTCACGGAATCAATGAGGAGAGCATGAGGCAGGGGGCGCGCCCACCCCCCTGGGCGCGCCCTCCACCCTCGTGGGCCCCTTGTGGCTCCCCTGACCGACTTCTTTCGCCTATATATATCCATATACCCTAAAACCTTCGGGAGCAGAATAGATCGGGAGTTCCGCCGCTGCAAGCCTCTATAGCCACCCAAAACCAATCGGGACCCTGTTCCGGCACCCTGCCGGAGGGGGATCCCTCACCTATGCCCATCTTCATCATCCCGGCGCTCTCCATGACGAGGAGGGAGTAGTTCACCCTCGGGGATGAGGGTATGTACCAGTAGCTATGAGTTCGATCTCTATCTCTCTCGTGTTCTTGATTCGGCACGATCTTGATGTATCGCGATCTTTGCTATTATAGTTGGATCTTATGATGTTTCTCCCCCTCTACTCTCTTGTAATGGATTTGAGTTTTCCCTTTGAAGTTGTCTTATGGATTGAGTCTTTAAGGATTTGAGAACACTTGATGTATGTCTTGCATGTGCTTATCTGTGGTGACAATGGGATATCACGTGATTCACTTGATGTATGTTTTGGTGATCAACTTGCGGGTTCCGTGACCTCGTGAACTTATGCATAGGGGTTGGCACACGTTTTCGTCTTGACTCTCCGGTAGAAACTTTGGGGCACTCTTTGAAGTACTTTGTGTTGGTTTGAATAGATGAATCTGAGATTGTGTGGTGCATATCGTATAATCATACCCATGGATACTCGAGGTGACATTGGAGTATCTAGGTGACATTAGGGTTTTGGTTGATTTGTGTCTTAAGGTGTTATTCTAGTACGAACTCTAGGATAGATCGAACGGAAAGAATAGCTTCATGCTATTTTACTACAGACTCTTGAATAGATTGATCAGAAAGGATAACTTTGACGTGGTTTCATACCTTACCATAATATCTTCGTTTGTTCTCCGCTATTAGTGACTTTGGAGTGACTCTTTGTTGCATGTTGAGGGATAGTTATATGATCCAATTATGTTATTATTGTTGAGAGAACTTGCACTAGTGAACGTATGAACCCTAGGCCTTGTTTCCTAGCATTGCAATACCGTTTGTGTTCACTTTTATCATTAGTTACCTTGCTGTTTTTATATTTTCAGTTTACAAAAACCTATATCTACCATCCATATTGCACTTGTATCACCATCTCTTCGCTGAACTAGTGCACCTATGCAATTTACCATTGTATTGGGTGTGTTGGGGACACAAGAGACTCTTTGCTATTTGGTTGCAGGGTTGTTTGAGAGAGACCATCTTCATCCTACGCCTCCCACGGATTGATAAACCTTAGGTCATCCACTTGAGGGAAATTTGCTACTGTCCTACAAACCTCTGCACTTGGAGGCCCAACAACGTCTACAAGAAGAAGGTTGCGTAGTAGACATCAAGCAGTTTCTGGCGCCGTTGCCGGGGAGGTGAGTGCTTGAAGGTATATCTTTAGATCTTGTAATCGAATATTTTTGTTTCTTGTTTTATAACTAGTTTAATTTATAAAAGAAAACTACAAAAAATGGAATTAAGGGTTCCTCATATGCTTCATCTTTTTAATGTCTTTCGTGAAAATGATGGGAAGGAAAATTGTGCTCAAGTACTAGAAGAAGAATTGCATAGAATGCTTGTCATAAAATATTTGAATGATGAGCATGATTGCAATGTTGTTAGTATGAATTCTTTGAATACCCATGATGCTAATGATATACAAAGCCACAAGCTTGGGGATGCTATGTTTGATGAAGATGATATGTTTAGTCCCCCATGTTTTGATGAGCAAATTTATTATGATGAAAGCATGCCTCCTATCTATGATGATTATTGTGATGACATGTATGCTATAAAGAATAATGATAACCATGAAACTTGTCATCTTGATCTTAATTTTCAATCACATGATAGTTATTTTGTTAAGTTTGCTCCCACTACTATTCATGAGAAGAAATTTGCTTATGTGGAGAGTAATAAAATTTATATGCTTGTGCATCATGAAAATAATGCTTTATGTGCTGGTTATATTGTTGAATTCATTCATGATGCTACTGAAAATTATTATGAGGGAGGAATATATGCTAGTAGGAATTGCAATAATTTCAAGTTTCCTCTCTATGTTCTTAAAATCTTGAAGTCATGCTTGGTTTGCCTTCCTATGCTAGTTGATTATTGTTCCCATAAATTGTTTGCTCACAAAATCCCTATGCATAGGAAGTGGGTTAGGCTTAAATGTGCTAGTCATATTCTTCATGATGCTCTCTTTATGTTTCAATTCTTATCTTTTATGCGAGCATCATTGAAATCATCATGCCTAGCTAGGGGCGTTAAACGATAGCGCTTGTTGGGAGGCAACCCAATTTTATTTTTGTTTCTTGCTTTTTGGTTCTGGTTGGTAATAAATATTTGATCTAGCCTCTGGTTAGATGCGGTTTTATGTTTTAATTAGTGTTTGTGCCAAGTAAGACCTATAGGATCTTCTTGGATGATAATTATTTGATCTTGCTGAAAATTCCAGAAAGTTTCTGTTCACGAAAACAATTGTTTAAAATCACCAGAACATGATAAAATACTGATTCCAGTTGCAGAAGATCAATAATCAAATTATCTAGGTCTTCCTATTTTTCTAGAATTTTTTGAGTTCCAGAAGTTTGCGTTAGTTACAGATTACTACAGACTGTTCTGTTTTTGACAGATTCTATTTTTCGTGTGTTGTTTGCTTATTTCGATGAATCTACGGCTAGTAAAATAGTTTATAAACCATAGAGAAGTTGGAATACAGTAGATTTAACACCAATACAAATAAAGAATGAGTTCATTACAGTACCTTGAAGTGGTGTTTTGTTTTCTTTCGCTAACGGAGCTCACGAGATTTTTTGTTAAGGTTTGTGTTGTCAAGTTTTGGTTAAAGATTCGATGGACTATGGAATAAGGAGTGGCAAGAGCCTAAGCTTGGGGATGTCCAAGGCAACCCAATGTAATATTCAAGGACAACCAAGAGCCTAAGCTTGGGGATGCCCCGGATGGCATCCCCTCTTTCGTCTTCATTCATCGGTAACTTTACTTGGAGCTATATTTTTATTCACCACATGATATGTGTTTTGCTTGGATCGTCATGTCATTTTATTTTGTTTTGCTTGCTGTTTGAATAAAATCTCAAGATCTGAAATTCTTAAATAAGAGAGAGTCTTCACATAGCTACATAATTATTTAACTACTCATTGATCTTCACTTATATATTTTTGGAGTAGTTTGTCATTTACTCGTGTGCTTCACTTATATCCTATGAGTAAATGGTTGAATGATTTGAATGTCATAAATCTGAAATTATATATGTTTCATATGCCTTTCCCATGGGGAGTAATGCCTTCACATATAATAAGTAGAGGTGGTAAATTTATTGAAGGTTAGCAAACATTGTATTGGTCACCTGAACAATTCATGAAAGAATATTGAGGGAAGAGATATTTCACATATAAATATACTATCTTGGACATCTTCTATGATTGTGAGCCCCATTAATTATTTTCAAACCTGAGAAAATTAGTTGAAGTTGGACAAGGAAGACAACATAATGAGTTATGCTTGGGTATATTTGTATAGAAGTTATATTGTTATGGATCCTCTAACATGTGGTGCTTGCTATTTAGAATCCTTTGCTAGCCAAAATATCTGTACTAAGCGGGAATACTGCTTGTGCATCCAAAATCCTTGAACCAAGTTTCTTCCATGAGTGTCCACCATATCTACCTATATGCGGTATTTACCTGCCGTTCCAAGTAAATTTGCATGTGCCAAACTCTAAACCTTCAAATAATAATCTGTTTTATATGCCTGAATCGCTCATGTAGCGACTAGGGGCTGTTAGTATCTTCCATGCTAGGTGGGTTATTCTCACGATGAGTGGACTCCGCTCATCATTCACGAGAAAATGGCTGGTAACTGGGATGCCCAGTCCTATGATCAAAAGAGCAAAAACAAATTCACAAATAATTTAAACAAAACTCCCCCAGGAATGTTGATAGTTGGACGGCACCCGTTGTTTCGGACAAGCCGTGGAGTGTGAATGTTGGTGGAGGGGGAGAAAAAACTTTACCTTTCTGCGTGGGAACCGCCTATAATGTATGTAGTATGGAAGATATTGGGAACTCTTGGTCGTTATGTTGACAATGAAAGCATACCTCTCAAAATTATTTTCATCTCTGTTTTTTGCTTCGAGCTCTGGCACCTTTGCAAATCCCTGCTTCCCTCTGCGAAGGGCCTATCTTTTACTTTTATGCAAGAGTTAGTAGTATTCCTTCTCATTCCAACCTACTCTTTAGTTGGCAAGCATCATGTGATGGAAATATCTAAGCATATATGGCCATTCAAATATATTTGAGCATGAATTATTATTGTTGACATTACCCTTGAGGTAAAAGGTTGGGAGGCGAAACATTAAGCCCCTATCTTTCTCTGTGTTCGATGAATACTATTTGTTCTAAAAATAGGCTTTGAGTGGTAGCAATCATGGAAGACTAAATGATAGTTGAGTATGTGAAGTTTGCGGAATCAAAGCTCTGACATAGACTCTTCCTGAAAATAAGATGAATTGTAATTGTTTGATGACTAATAACACGGTTTGTTAGTTTTCAAGAAGGTTTATGATCTATACTTTAACATGTGAATAGTTTGTTACTTGATCATGAGAAGTTTTATGAGTTGAGCTATTGTTATGACATATGATGATGCTAGAAAAGGTGATTGAAATTATTATTGATCAAACTTGTGCACCTGCTAGCATTCACACTTCATAAATTATTTCTTTTATCATTTACCTACTCAAGGACGAGCAGGAATTAAGCTTGGGGATGCTGATACGTCTCCAACATATCTATAATTTATGAAGTATTCATGCTATTTTATTATCCATCTTGGATGTTTAATGGGCTTTATTTTACACTTTTATATTATTTATGGGACTAACCTATTAACCCAGAGCCCAGTGCCAGTTCCTGTTTTTTCCCTTGTTTCAGTGTTTCGAAGGAAAGGAATATCAAACGGAGTCCAAACGGAATGCAACCTTCGGGAGAGTTATTTTTGGAACGGAAGCAATCCAGGGGACTTGGAGTGCACGTCAGGGAATCAACGAGGAGAGCATGAGGCAGGGGGCACGCCCACCCCCCTGGGCGTGCCCTCCACCCTCGTGGGCCCCTCGTGGCTCCCCTGACCGACTTCTTTCACCTATATATATCCATATACCCTAAAACCTCTGTAGCCACCAAAAACCAATCGGGACCCTGTTCCGGCACCCTGCCGGAGGGGGGATCCCTCACCGGTGGCCATCTTCATCATCCCGGCGCTCTCCATGACGAGGAGGGAGTAGTTCACCCTCGGGGCTGAGGGTATGTACCAGTAGCTATGTGTTTGATCTCTATCTCTCTCGTGTTCTTGATTCGGCACGATCTTGATGTATCGCGAGCTTTGCTATTATAGTTGGATCTTATGATGTTTCTCCCCCTCTACTCTCTTGTAATGGATTGAGTTTTCCCTTTGAAGTTGTCTTATCGGATTGAGTCATTAAGGATTTGAGAGCACTTGATGTATGTCTTGCATGTGCTTATCTGTGGTGACAATGGGATATCACGTGATTCACTTGATGTATGTTTTGGTGATCAACTTGCGGGTTCCGTGACCTCGTGAACTTATGCATAGGGGTTGGCACACGTTTTCGTCTTGACTCTCTGGTAGAAACTTTGGGACACTCTTTGAAGTACTTTGTGTTGGTTTGAATAGATGAATCTGAGATTGTGAGATGCATATCGTATAATCATACCCATGGATACTCGAGGTGACATTGGAGTATCTAGTTGACATTAGGGTTTTGGTTGATTTGTATCTTAAGGTGTTATTCTAGTATGAACTCTAGGATAGATCGAACGGAAAGAATAGCTTCATGCTATTTTACTGCGAACTCTTGAATAGATCGATCAGAAAGGATAACTTTGAGGTGGTTTCGTACCTTACCATAATCTCTTCGTTTGTTCTCCGCTATTAGTGACTTTGGAGTGACTCTTTGTTGCATGTTGAGGGATAATTATATGATCCAATTATGTTATTATTGTTGAGAGAACTTGCACTAGTGAAAGTATGAACCCTAGGCCTTGTTTCGTAGCATTGCAATACCGTTTGTGCCCACTTTTATCATTAGTTACCTTGCTGTTTTTATATTTTCAGATTACAAAAACCTATATCTACCATCCATATTGCACTTGTATCACCATCTCTTTGCCGAACTAGTGCACTTATACAATTTACCATTGTATTGGGTGTGTTGGGGACACAAGAGACTCTTTGCTATTTGGTTGCAGGGTTGTTTGAGAGAGACCATCTTCATCCTACGCCTCCCACGGATTGATAAACCTTAGGTCATCCAATTTAGGGAAATTTGCTACTGTCCTACAAACCTCTGCACTTGGAGGCCCAACAACGTCTACAAGAAGAAGGTTCCATAATAGACATCATCGGCGTTCTGGGAACGGGGGTCCCCAGACTTGCCCGCCTGCGGCCCACAGCGTGGCTCCACTCGCGGCCCAGTACGGCCCGTCTTCACCAACAAACGCTCAAGACCCTCGCGAGGCGGACGACACAAGACCTCCTCGGGAGCGGCCTCACCAGGCTGGCTCGTGAGGGGCGAAGAGATCAAGGCAAGGCGAACCTCGCGAGGTTCCAATGACTTAAGCCATGACGGCCAAGACCAGGCGGGCGCCAGGCGGGCGCAAACGCGCACAGAGTCCTCGTTTCCTCTTTGGTGCTAAGGAGGCAAGAGCAGGCGAGGAGTACCGAGGCGTCAGGCAAAGGTTTCCATATCGGTGCAACAAGACCAAGACCAGCAGGACGGCAGGACGAAGGTCACCGTGGAGCCCAAGGCGGCGTCACCACCAGAGCCTTTGGCAGGCGAAGACCAACTTTAGTCAGGATAGCTTGTACTAGTTGTCCCCCTTCAAATTGGCCGTTGTGGCATCCCTTCCCGCTCAATATTTGGGAAGAGGACCAGGCCTCTATAAATAGGACTAGCCACCACAGTAGGAGGCAACGAAAGACAGATCTTAGACTGGATCCACTCCATCCTCACACCCTCCAAGCACAAGAACACCTCTCCTCAGGAGGCCGTTCTTCCCCTTGTACTGTTCATCCTCAGCCCAAGAGGCAATCCACCACACCACACTGGAGTAGGGTATTACATGACAACGGTGGCCCGAACTAGTATAAATCTCGTGTCTCTGGTGTTGCGGGTTCGTCGAGCTAGACTTTGAGATCGCGGTGAGGCTGAGGGCGTGATCAGGTAGGGGGAAATCTTCGTGCGCACCACAGTGTTCGAACCTCAAGGGTTTTGCCGGAACCCGAAATCCGACACCCGTGGTGGGTGATAATCAAGCAAGTAATAACCATAGATAGCTTACGCATGGAAAGCAAACTAGCTTAGGTAAATGCAAGAACGATACATGCCACTGAGTCGGACCCGAGCGGCCTGGGGATGATGCAGCCCGAGGGGCGCCCCCAGTAGAGTAAGCTAAAGGCGTAAAAGGATACATGCCGCAGGGACGGACCCACGCGACCTGGGAATGATGCAACCCGGGGGGCGCTCCCAGCTAAATAAACTTGGAAAATGTCACCTGGTTCTGTTGTCGAAGGGATGTTGGGGTAGCTGAAGATGCGTGGCGAAGGGGTTGCTCCTCATGAGCCACCGAGGCCCTGAGCCTCGGGAGGCTTCGGGGGTCCAAGCGGTTCCTTGAGGACCATCTCCATCTCCGCCAGGACCCCGTGATGCCTGGCTTCAAGTTGCGCTGGAAGGCGGCCGCCATGCTCGGCAGGCCGAAAGGCATGCGAACATAGCTGTGAGGTGGGCCCTTGCAACGCCCCACACGCGAAGGCCAGAAGCGCTCCTGAGATGCGGCCCTGTTGAGCCCTGGGATGTCGATGCAGACGCGTACCCCGCCATCCTCGCCTGGATGGGGAGCTACGCCAGGTGGGCGGCAGTCGCCGCACATGGCTCTTACATCCAGCAGCTCCTGAGTGGTCTTGGTGATGAACTCCTGAGCGTCAGGCGTTCCCTGCCCGGGGTCCTCCTGAGGGAAGCGTGCTGCAAAGCACGCCTCCACGTGGTGCCCGAGCGCCTCCCTCGTGATGTTGGCTTGGTCTGAGGCCCTCTAGAAGAGAGCCCCCGAGCCTTGCCCGAGGAGGGCACCGGGCGCGCCTTCCTATGCGAGGGAGGGAGGTGCCCCAGGTGCGGGCGCCGGTCCTGATGTGGCACCGCTAGAGGCGCCGCTCCCCTGAGGCCCCGTACAGAGCAGTTGCTTCTTCTTCTTGGGGATGGCCTCAGGAGGGTACTCACCCTTGCTGTCAGGGTCTTCGATTGCTGCGGCTTGGAAGGCGCGCTCGAGGGAGCACACCGCATCCCTTTCTTCGCAGGGGACTTTGATGATTCCACTGCTTCCTAGCATCTTGAGGACGTTGTAGCCGTGGTGGGTCACTGCCATGAACTTGGCCAGGGCCGGATACCCGAGGATGGCATTGTATGGCAGACGGATGTGAGCAACGTCGAAGTCGATGAGCTCGGTGTGGTAGTTGTCGCGCTATCCGAAGGTGACAGGGAGGCGGACCTGCCCTATCGGGGTGGTGGAGCCGTCAGTCACTCCTGAGAAGGGCTTGGTGGGCTGAAGCTGATTGTACGACACTTGGACGTTGTCGAATGTCTCGACGCATAGGACGTTAAGCCCTGCGCCGCCGTCAATGAGGGTCTTGGTGAAAAGTACGTTGCTGATGACGGGTGAGCAGAGCATTGGGAGGGCGCTAGCAGTGGCTGCGCACTTGAGCTAGTCCGCTGAGCTGAAAGTGATGGCGCACTTGGACCACCTGAGCGGGCGCGTGGCCTCAAGCCTGGGAAGGGCTACGTTCACCTCGCGAGCAAACTGCTTGAAGATACGCTGAGATGCTGGGGCCTGAGCTCCGCCCAAGATGCAGGCGATAGCACGCGGTTCCTGGGAGCCCCCAGCCCCTCGTCCTGATGGTGGTCGTCGTTCTTTCTTAGTGGTGGCGGCAGCGGAGGAAGACCAGCGTTGCCCTGAGGGCGGTCCTCGTGAGGCTGATCCCTCCAGGCGCCCTCACGAGGCTGGTCCTGCCAGCGGTCCTCGCGAGGCCGGTCACGTCACTCCTAGCGGGGGCCGCGATCGTCCCAGTGTCCTCCGCCTCGTCCTCCTCCTCGGCCGTAGCCCCGGTCATTGCGCTCGGGGCGTCGACCGAAGCGTCCATCTTGAATGTCCCTAAGCTCTTGACAGTCATTGGTGTTGTGGTTGTCTACGTTGTGGAAGGCGCAGAACGGTCGGCTGCTCTTGGACGACTCGGGATGGTCCCGGCCGCGCTTCGTATCCGGCTCCGCCGCGAGCACAACCACTCCCTTGCGCTTCACGTCCTTGGCCTTGGATTTCTTCTCCTCCGGGTCGGTAGCTGGGAGCTCGAGGAGGGAAAGGCGCCCCTCCTCAGCTCTTGCGCACTTGGTCACCATGTTGAATAGCTCCAGAGCCGCGCATAAGTCCTCATGGATGGCAAGCTCCTCCTTCATCTTGATGTCGCGGACGCCATCAGAAAACGCGGAAATGATGGCCTCATACGTCACCTTGGGGATCTTGAGACAAACGTTGTTGAAGCGCTGAATGTACTTCTGTAAGGTCTCTCCTGGCTGCTGCTTGATGCGGCGCAGGTCACCCGCGGCCGGAGGGCGGTCGCGAGTGCCCTGGAAGTTGGCGATGAAGCGCTCGCGCATCTCATCCCAGGAGGAGATCGAGCCTGGGGCAGGTTTAGGAGCCACGAGCGAGCACCATCTTTGAGAGCCATGGGGAACCAGTTCGCCATGACTTTCTCTTCGCCGTTGGCCGCCTCGATGCTCAGCTCGTAGAGCTGCAAGAACTCCGCAGGGTCGGGGGTGCCGTCGTAGAGCGGAGGCAGGTCTGGCTTGAACTTGCCCAGCCAGACGACGCTACACAGCTCCGGAGTGAAGGCACGGCAGCCTGCTGTGGCCATCGGGGCCCTTTGCTGATGCGGAGCCTGCCCCGATGTTCGCACGCAGCCACGGCAGGCGGCACGCGGTCTTGTCGCGGTGGTGCTGGGAGCGCGGGAGCATTCTCTTGCGGCCGGGAAAATTCTTGGCAGCTTCCTTCTTGTCCCGCGGGCGCCCGACGCGGTGGGTCTCGCCGGGGGGCCGCGCGCCTTGGCGCCAGAGCGCCGTCTTGGTGCGGAGGTGGTGGAGGTGCTCCGTGAGCTACGTCGCCCGCAGCTGGCGGAGGGCGAGGCAGCGAGAGGGAGGGAGCGGGGGAGCCCCCAGCGGCGCTGACGAGCTCGGCGATGCGGTCCAACCAATCCTCGTAGAGGTCGTCAACCGGGCGGTAGCGCAGGAGCTCACGTGCCATGAGCAGCGCGGCCTGCGCGTCCGTGGGAACGGGACGAGCGTGAGACGATGAGCCGGCTGGGGTCAGCGACGGGGTGGCGGTGCGACCGTCCCGCCGCACAGAGGGGTGCAGCGAGGACGCTTGTTGCTCATTTCCCGCCGGACCATGGCAGCAGGCGATGGAGAACGGCGGGGACGTCCACCAACGGCCGCCGTTTGAGCGACACGGGTGGCAAGGGTGGCCCGGCACTCAGCACGGGCTCGGTGAGCGTCAGCCATGGATGCAATGGAGCAAGGGGACGCGGATCGGCGGGAAGAAAGCTTCGGCGCACCCCTACCTGGCGCGCCAAATGTCAGATTTCGGGTTCCGGCAAAATCCTTGAGGTTCGAACACTGGGGTGCGCATGAAGATCTCTCCCCCTCTAGCTCACGCCCTCACCGCAATCTCAAAGCTTCAGCGCGTCGAACTCGAAGAACAAAGGGACACAAGGTTTATACTAGTTCGGGCCAACGATGTGGTGTAATACCCTACTCCAGTGTGGTGTGGTGGATTGCCTCTTGGGCTGAGTATGAACAGTTACAAGGGAAGAACAGCCTCCTGAGGAGAGGTGCTCTTGTGCTTGGTGAGTTTGCGTAGTAGAGAATGATCAGGATCCCCCTTGCTACGGTGGTGGCTAGTCCTATTTATAGAGGCCCTGGTCCTCTTCCCAAATATTAGGCGGGAAGGGATTCCACAACAGCCAATTTGAAGGGGGACATCTAGTACAAGCTATCCTGACAAAAGGTGGTCTTCGACTGCCAAAGGCTCCGGTGGTGAAGCCGTCTTGGGCTCCACTGTGACGCCCCCGATTCAATCATACACTAATCATGCATGCAAACGTGTAAAATCAAGATCAGGGACTCACGGGAAGATATCACAACACAACTCTAAAAACATAAATAAGTCATACAAGCATCATAATACAAGCCGGGGGCCTCGAGGGCTCGAATATAAGAGCTCGATCATAGACGAGTCAGCGGAAGCAATGATATCTGAGTACAGACATAAGTTAAACAAGTTTGCCTTAAGAAGGCTAACACAAACTGGGATATAGATCGAAAGAGGCGCAGGCCTCCTGCCTGGGATCCTGCTAAACTACTCCTGGTCGTCGTCAGCGGCCTGCACGTAGTAGTAGGCACCTCCGATATAGTAGGAGTCGTCGTCGACGGTGGCCTCTGGCTCCTGGGCTCCAACATCTGGTTGCGACAACCAGGTAGAATGGGAAGTGGGAAAAGAGGGAGAAAAGCAACCGTGAGTACTCATCCAAAGTACTCGCAAGAAAGGATCTACACTACATATGCATGGGTATCTGTGTAAAGGGGCAATATCCGTGGACTGAACTGCAGAATGCCAGAATAAGAGGGGGATAGTTAGTCTTGTCGAAGACTATGCTTCTGGCAGCCTCCATCTTGCAGCATGTAGAGGAGAGTAGATGGTAAGTTCACCAAGTAGCATCGCATAGCATAAACCTACCCGGCGATCCTGTCCTCGTTGCCCTGTTAGAGAGCGATTACCAGGTTATATCTGGAACTTGGAAGGGTTTATTATGTATCCAGTTCTAGTTGTCATAAGGTCAAGGTACAACTCCAAGTCGTCCTGTTACCGAAGATCATGGCTATTCGAATAGATAACTTCCCTGTAGGGGTGCACCACATAACCCAACACGCTCGATCCCATTTGGCCGGACACACTTTCCTGGGTCATGCCCGGCCTCGGAAGATCAACACGTCGCAGCCCCACCTAGGCACAACTGAGAGGTCAGCACGCCGGTCTAAATCCTATGGCGCAGGGGTCTGGGCCCATCGCCCATTGCACACCTGCACGTTGCATGGGCGGCCGGAAGCAGACCTAGCCTAGCAGGCGTTCCAGTCCAATCCGGCGCACGCCGCTCAGTCGCTGATGTCACGAAGGCTTCGGCTGATACCACGACGTCGAGTGCCCATAACTGTTCCCGCGTAGTTGGTTAGTGCGTATAGGCCAGTGGCCAGACTCAGATCAAATAGCAAGATCTCGTTAAGCGTATTAAGTATCCGCGAATGCCGACCAGGGCCAGGCCCACCTCTCTCCTAGGTGGTCTCAACCTGCCCTGTCACTCCGCCTCAAAGTAACAGTCGGAGGCCGTCGGGAACCCAGCCCACCTCTACCGGGATGGAGCCACCTGCCCCTTCAGCCCCCATCTCCGAACAGTATCATAAGTAATGTAACCGTATAAAGTATATAGCATATGCCCGTGATCGCCTCCCGAAGTGATCACGGCCCAGTAGTATAGCATGGCAGACGGACAAGAGTGTAGGGCCACTGATGGAATACTAGCAACCTATACTAAGCATTTAGGATTGCAGGTAAGGGTATCAACTGTAGCAACAATGACAGGCTATGCAGCAGAATAGGATTTAACCAAAAGCAGTAACATGCTACACTACTCTAATGCAAGCAGTATAGAGAAGAATAGGCGATATCTGGTGATCAAGCGGGGGGGCTTGCCTGGAAGCCTTGTTGCACAGGAAGAAGGGTCGTCGGTGACGTAGTCGTACTCGGTGGCATCAGCGCCGGTCTTGGGGTCTACCGGGGAAGAAGAGGGGGGAAGAAATAGTAAATACGGAGCAAACAAAGCATCACAAAACATAACGAGGAAATACGCGGTGCTAGGTATGCCCTAACGCAGTAGGAGGTGATACCGACGAAGCGGGGAAACATCCGGGAAAGTATCCCCGGTGTTTCGCGTTTTCGGACAGATGAACCGGAGGGGGAAAGTTGCATGTTTGCTATGCTAGGGATGTGTGGCGGACGAACGGGCTACGTATCCGGATTCGTCTCATCGTTCTGAGCAACTTTCATGTACAAAGTTTTTCCATCCGAGTTACGGATTAGTTTACATTAATTTTTAAAGATTTAATTCATTTTTAGAATTAACAGAATTAATTTAATTAGAAAATGTAATTATGATGTCAGCGTGATATCAGCATGATGTCAGCAGTCAACCATCTGTTGACTGGGTCAACAGACGCATGGGTCCCGTTTGTCATTGCCTCATTAACCTAGCTAACAGATTAGTTAGGTTAATTAGCTATTTAGGTTAATTAATCTTAATTAGTTTAATTAAGCAGGGTTAATTAACTATTAAATAAATAAATTAATAAGTTAACTAATATTTATTTATTTTAATTATTTTCCTTTTTGTTCTAAACAGTACATGGGCGTGGGCCCCGTCAGTCAATGGCACAAGGGGGCCCAGCTGTCTGTGGCCCCTAGGGCCTAACGGGCGCGCGGGTACGGGTATCGGGTGCCAGCCCGATTGGGCGCTCGCCCAGGCCAGCCACAGGGCGGGACGCATCGGGGCTCCGGCGGCCACCGCAGTGAGCTGCAGCAGCCGCGGAAAAGGGGAGCAGCGCCGAGCGCACGCGCCGGCGTGGTCGCGGGGCGGCGCGGCGGACAGGGCGCAGGGGGAAGAGGCGATGGCGTGGCGCACGGTGAAGGAGCAGCAGGGGCGAGGAGCGCCGCGGGGCGACGAGCGCGGGCTAAGGAGGTTAGGGAGGTGAGCGCCGGGGAGGCACGACGCAGCACGGGCGGCAGGGAGTGGTGCAGGCACGGGCGCGGGCGAAGCACGACCACGACGGCCTTGGGCGCGGGAAAGTGGCGTGGAGCGGCAGGCAGCAGCATCAGAATGGCAGTAGGCGTGGACGGACGTGGCGTGACGCGGGCGAGGCGAGGCTGGCGGCGTAGGTGAGGACGGGTAACGACGCGGCGAGCACGACCATCAGGAGCGCTGGGACCGAGGGAAGAGAGGAGAGGAGGGGGTCGATGCTCACCCCCGTTGCAGGGGATCTGGGGCGGCGAGGCTCGGGGTCGGCCGATGAGGAGGAGGCCGAGGACGCGGCGACCCAGGGGAGGAGCGGCGATAGCGTCCGGCGTGGTCGTCCCGGTCGGTGGCGACGGTCGGTCTGGTCGGCGTGGCTCGAGGAGGTCGGCGGGGTAGGAGCGACGGCGTCGGGGCGGTGCGGACGGCGAGGTCCCTGGGTGTCGGCGCGTCCAGATCGGGGGGGGAGGCGCCAGGGAGAGTGGGGGGATCGGGGGGAGTGGGTGTAGCGGGGGGTGTGGCTGGACCGATCTAGGTCACAGGGGAAGTGGGGGGTTATGGGGGCGCCGATTGGGCCGGCCTAGCTTGCTCAGTGGCCAGCTGGGCCGAGGCCCAGCGGGGGGGCGGGGGGGTCTTTCTTTTGTTTTCTGTTTTGTTCTTTTCTTTTTATTTAATTTTTTGTTTCTATTTTCTTTTAGTTACACATTAATTTTAGTTTAGTAAAATATGACAATAGCCCCTAAAATAATGTTCCAGAATAACCCACTGTCATAAAAAGTTTTACCCATAATTAAAATAGTTTAGCAATTTATAAAATACCAAGGGCATTTATATAATTGTTTTTGCTAGGGTTTAAATCATTTTAGAGTATTTAAACATTTTATAAAAGTGTGGTTTCTCCACCATAATTACCTATGCATTATTTGGCTCACACCGAACATTTTAGTTTTAATACTTGAAACTTTTATTGTTTGCCTCTAATTAAAATTTGAATTTGAATCGTTTTGAACTAACGCGAGTTTATTAACAAAAATCAAGGTGACGTGGCATCATTAGTAGAGGGTTACTGTAGCTTAATTATCCGGGCGTCACAATTCTCCTCCACTACAAGAAATCTCGTCCCGAGATTTAAGAGGGGAAGTGACGGGAAAGGGATTTGGTTACGAAATTCTAACGAGCGTTCTCAATCTTGGTTGCTCTTCTTGAAGCAGTTGATCCATTACGTTGATGTCTTCATTTTTCCTGCTTCAGGTCATCATGATGAAGCTGGCATCCTTTCTTCGGGATCTCCTTCGTACTTATGAAAGAATAAGGGGGTATACCGAAAGAATGGACCTCTGCAAGGTAGACTATCTGGTAGATAACACCGGGGAAGGTGGCGGAAAGTAACTCTCAAATTGAAACTTAAGAAAATAACGAGAGGAAAGTAAGGAGGTATCATGGGAAGTTTTGAGCGGGCAGGCAATCGATCGATGCCTGAAACAGGGCGTGAAAGGGGTTCAAAGCAATGGGAATAAGTATTGTGTCTGATACCAGAATTGACGATCCCTCGGAAGGTGGCTCGTGATGTACTTACGAGGCCATACGCGAGGAATAACTTTGGGAACAGGGGGTGTATAGGAGAGTCAGGTTTCGATCATGTGGAAATGTGGGTTATGGGCCCACAATATGGGCGGTGGCGTCTTGCACGATCATGCAAGCAAGGCATGTCAGAGGATAGTCCGTCGGTTATGTCGGCAACAACATCGGTACCAAGGGCGAGGGACGAAGAGAACCATCTTCCTGCTTGTTGAATGAGGCGGGCCAATAGGCAAAGTTCTCATCCATCGGTGGTTACCGGAATGTCATCAACGATAGTAACAGGGTCTTGCTGACAGAATTGTACACCGAGGTGTTTACATAAGCAGGAGAATATTACTGCTTAGATCATATGGATCACAAGGAAGGCTAAACAAATCAATGGAAAGGAAAACTTGAGCATCAGATCCAACAGAACAATGGAAAGGAAAATGTGTTTGACACATATAATAGGGGTATACCCTTCTCAAGGACAACCAGAGCATGATATCTATGACATGATATAAAGTAGAAACCCCTTTAGGTAATGGGAGAGGAATTTCATGACATTACCCAAACAACGGTGTTTGGGGTAATTAATAAAGTAAATTTTGCATTATGCTTCAAATGTTATTATTGATGATCGGGGTACCACAGACATCCTTCGAGATAGCATTGACATGGTCTTCGAGCAAGGTCAGACTTTGGATACTCAATGGATTCATCAGGAACAACTTATAGAATAAGTCTTTCAATTTCCTCATGGAAGAATGGTTAACATTGCTAAAAGGAAGAACTATAACAATAGGCCCTCCAGCCAGGTGTGCTAGGCATGACATCACCTTACCGGGTCATATAAAGACCAACGTTATAACTCTTGGAAAATGCGTCCCAACCATCATATCTGACCGCGATTCATATCTGATTGGTGTTAGGATATCTCAGACTCAGGATGCCTGAGAAGAAGAGGTGCAACACAATTGACGAGATGACATTATATGATTCTCGGTAAATGAACTATGGAAGCGAGTTCCGAACAAGGGTTCATCATTAAGCCAAGGAGAGTATGAGGAGGTGGCTAATGGACTCAGCGATAATTCAACGAGGTATCCAAAAATATGGATCTCCACAATTATGTGGATCAGGAAGTAACATTTGTCAGATCAAATGATATAATGAAGTATGCTCGAGGAAAACATGCACAATTAAAACATTGATTGAAAGGTGCGCCCGAAATATGGGTTGGGTTGCATGACCAATGTCAGAATGGTGATTCAATAATCAATAGTCTAAGAATGAACGCCGACCATTAACTTCAAAGCAATAGGGTTGCTAGAAGGGCAGAATCCAAACAACACCGTTCACTTGTTGGTACCCCGGTTGGAATCAACACGAGTGTAACGCCCCGGATTCGATGCGCCAGGTGTCTTCCAGTTATTCGTCGTTGTTGCCATGTCATTTGCTTGCGTGTTGCATTTTGCCATGTCATCATCTGCATTGCATCATCATGTTTTTCAAAACTTGCATCCGGTCCTTTTCCCCGTTGTCCGTTTCGCGATCCGATACTCCCACACGCGCCCGTTGCACCCCTCTGTTTTCTTTTCGTGAGCGGGAGAAAAACGTTCTTGGAATGGACCGAGATTTTCCGAGTGGCCTTGGTATAGTACCGGTAGACCGCCCGTCAAATTTCGTTCCATTTGGAGGTCGTTTGATGCCCCAACGCTTAACCGCGTAGCCCGAAACCCCTCTTTCTTTGCAGCCCAGCACCCCTCCACCACAGCCCACTAACCCATCTAAATCCCCTCCATGCTCTTGGTCGTTCGATCACGATCGTGTGGGCGAAAACCGTGCCTCATTTGGACTCTCCTACCTCCCTCTACCTATATATTAGTCCCCTCCCCCGAGTTTTCGGGCAAAACCCTAGATCAATTCCCCTCCGCATCGCCGGACGTTTCATCCTTCCCCGCTGGACATGTCCGCCGCCGCCTCCACCTCACTCCGACCAATCAGCGCCCGCCACGTCGCCAACCCCGCAGCCTCAGCCACTCCCGCGCCGCCACGTCACCGCCGCCCGTCCCACGCGCCGCCGCAGGCCCGCGGGATCCAGATCCGGCCCTTCGGGCCCAGTCGCCGCCGCCCGCACGCCCGGCTCCCACGCCGCCGCCCGCTCGCCGCCCTCCGACCCGCGCCCCCGCGGCTCGCCTCCCGCCGCCGCCTCCGGCGACCCCGCCGCCCCGACCGCCCCGCCGCCAGCTCCGCCTTCCGCCTCCGCCGGCATCCTGTCGTCGCCGCCCGTCCCCACTCCGGCCACCGTCGCCCTTCTCCGGCGGAGATCCGGTGAGATCCGCGGCCGCCTCGGGATCCGTGCCGCGGTCAAACCCCCTCGTCTTTTCCAAGTCATTTTCCTGTGATAGTTTTATGCCCAGTTCATCATGCCATAACTTCTTGCATACTGCTCCGTTTTGCCTGCAGGATATATCGAAATGTTCGTCATGATATGCTCTTCATTTTGTTCCATTGTGCCATGCTTGTTTGAGATCATCTTGATTCCCTAATCATCGTTGCAAGAGTGCTATATGCTGTTATCTGCTGCCTGTTAACAGAACTTGATGATTTTTCTTTTTCGTTGCATTTTGTGTGTGCATACTATGAGTTTGATGTCTACATGTGTTTTGAACTACATCATGCCGTCTGTACAGTGGTGCTTTCCTTGTAGTTTTGTGATCTATGTGGTGACTAGCACAAGTATGCAAAGTAGCCTCCGTGATGTTGCTGATTTATGTGACTTAGTGATTTCTGCTAAGTCTGAGTCTGTTATATTTTGTTGCCATGTAAACCTGCTGTCACCATGTGTTCTATGCATAATCTGGAGATGTTCACTAAGGATGTTTTATTATACATGTTATGCTCTATCCATCCATGCCCATGTTTGCAATTAGGGAGTGCTCTAGAATGTCTTAATCTTGCTCTACTTTTGCTATAAAATGTTCCTGGCAGATTGTTTACATGTTAATCAATTTTGCCATGGTTGTTACTAGTGATCCATGCACCCTATGAACTTACTCTTGCCATTCTTAGCTTCATATTTATGCCTTCTTACTGTTAGTTACCTTGTCATGCCATGTATTGCTCTGTGGTAAGTGTTTCAAGCTCACCAACATGCCTACTTATCGTCGATTCTGCCATGAACTTATTTTCACGGTCTGAATCTGTTTATGAAACTTGCTATGTTTACATTGGTGGCATCATATCTTTTGTGCCTTTTTGGATCGTGATCAGTAATGGAATTTTGTTCTATGCAATTAGTAGATTCATGCCGTACCTTTGTTTGCTATGATCTGTTCCTGTAGCGTGTTGTTTGGTAGCTCTAAACTTAGCAACCTGATGTAATTTCTGCCATGTCCAGTGATTTCTGCCAAGTCTGTGAATATGTTATTATTTGCAATTTTGCCATGTCCTTTTGAGCATGTTTGATTGATTTCTGGAGATAGCTCAGTGTTCATGTTTTGTGATGCTTTACCTGTACATCATGTCCATGCCTTTTGTTTTCATGTTGAGTTGCTGTAGCATATTGTTTTGATGCTTTCTAGATGCCTAGTTGCTGTTTTGGACAGATTGTTGCTATATCTTTTTTGGAGTGTATGTGTTGCACCGTTGCTCCGTTTTGAGCATGCTCTATATGAAACTTGCTTGGTTTTGCATGTAGTTTCATATTCCCTTGTTGCATCCTTGTTTTGAGGTGTTTGCTTGATGATTGAATGCATTTTGCATCAATGACATGCTTAACTTGTTTTGCTCATATCTTCTAGGCTGTAGCTCCGAATCTAATGAACTTTATATGTAACTTGACTAGAATTTCATGTAGATCATCTTGGTGCATTTTAACTTGCTGTTTAACAACCTGAACATAAGGTATGTTCAGATCTAGACCAATTTTGAAATTTGCATATGAGGACTTACCGGAATTGTTATATGTTAGTTCTGGCCTCATTTAAACTTGCTTTGATGTGTTGTTATTGTATGCATCATCTCTTGTCATGAGTAGCTTCATGTAGCCTTGTCATGCATCATACTTGGTTGAGCATCATGCATTGTTCACGTGTGGTGTGTTTACCATGTTGTGTGCTTCTTCTCGATAGTTCCCGTTTCGTTGCGATCGTGAGGATTCGTTCGTCTACGCTTGGTTCGTCTTCGTGGCTTCATCTTCTTCATGGACTCGTTCTTCTTCCTAGCGGGATTTCAGGCAAGATGACCGTCACCTTGGATCTCATTACTATCATTGCTATGCTAGTTGCTTCGTTCTATCGCTATGCTGCGCTACCTATCACTTGCTCCTCAAGCCTCCCAAATTGCCATGAACCTCTAACAGTTGTCACCCTTCCTAGCAATCCGTTGTTTGGCTATGTTACCGCTTTGCTCACCCCCTCTTATAGAGTTGCTAGTTGCAGGTGAAGATGAAGGTTGTTCCATGTTGGAACATGGATATCATGAACTTTGTTGGGATATCACAATATCTCTTATGTTATTAATGCATCTATATACTTGGTAAAGGGTGGAAGGCTCGGCCTTATGCCTGGTGTTTTGTTCCACTCTTGCCGCCCTAGTTTCCGTCATACCGGTGTTATGTTCCTTGATTTTTGCGTCCCTTACGCGGTTGGGTGATTTATGGGACCCCCTTAACAGTTCGCTCTGAATAAAACTCTTCCAGCAAGGCCCAACCTTGGTTTTACATTTGCCTCACCTAGCCTTTTTCCCTTGGGAGTCGCGCATCCCGAGGGTCATCTTTATTTTAACCCCCCCGGGCCAGTGCTTCTCTAAGTGTTGGTCCGAACCGAGCTGCCTGCGGGGCCACCTCGGGGAAACTTGAGGGCAGGTTTTACTCGTAGCTAGTCTCATCCGGTGTTGCCCTGAGAACGAGATATGTGCAGCTCCTATCGGGATTGTCGGCACATCGGGCGGCTTTGCTGGTCTTATTCTAACATTGTCGAAATGTCTTGTAACCGGGATTCCGAGACTGATTGGATCTTCCCGGGAGAAGGAATATCCTTCGTTGACCGTGAGAGCTTATAATGGGGTAAGTTGGGACACCCCTGCAGGGTATAAACTTTCGAGAGCCGTGCCCGCGGTTATGTGGCAGATGGGAATTTGTTAATATCCGGTTGTAGAGAACTTGACACTTGACTTAATTAAAACGCATCAACCGCGTGTGTAGCCGTGATGGTCTCTTCTCGGCGGAGTCCGGGAAGTGAACACGGTTTTTGGGTTATGTTTGACGTAAGTAGGAGTTCAGGATCACTTCTTGATCATTGCTAGTTTCACGACCGTTCCGTCGCTTCTCTTCTCGCTCTTATTTGCGTATGTTAGCCACCATACATGCTTAGTCGCTGCTGCAACCTCACCACTTTACCCCTTCCTTACCCCTTTAAGCTTTGCTAGTCTTGATACCCATGGTTATGGGATTGCTGAGTCCTCGTGGCTCACAGATTACTACAACACCAGTTGCAGGTACAGGCTTTGCGATGATCATGACGCGAGAGCGATGTTACTTGTTTTGGAGTTCTTCTTCTGCTTCTTCTTCGATCAGGGGATAGGTTCCAGGTCGGCAGCCTGGGCTAGTAGGGTGGATGTCGTTTGAGTTCCTGTTGGTGTTCCATCCGTAGTCGGATGTTGATCATGTGTATGATGTATTGATGTATTCTTGCGGCATTTGTATGCCTTTTATGTATCCCTATATATTATGTAATGTTGATGTAATGATATCCACCTTGCAAAAGCGTGTCAATATGCGGTTCTATCCTTGGTGGGACCTTCGAGTTCCTTTAGGATAGTATCACATATTGGGCGTGACAACGAGGACCAACAAAGAATGGTGATGGTGAGAAGTATCACTATACCAAGAATTTTTAAGAGGTGGAGCAATCCTCACAACATCCTTGACATAAAAAAATAGTACTACTTCAAGGTAGAACATAATACAAGCTGGAAAGAAAATTGCATCTATAACTTGAACAAGTTTGTGATGAAAGGGAGTAAGGATGTTGTCGGTGGCAACTCAAATTACCAAGGGACGAGGATGGTACTTATCATCATGAATTCGATAGATATCCTGAAAGGAGTCAAATGTTGATGATCACGACAAATTTTGTCAAGAGATTTCATGAGGATGTAATCGATCAGCGATGACATCAACTCAACGGGATGATGAAGCAAGAGGTTATTGGAACCACAGATACGACACGAACTCAAAATCAAGCTTGTTGTTCAAGGCAAAATGGTATGACGAGGAAGATCGGCGTAAGCTTAGCTCATCATCGAAAGTTGTGCTCCGGGGTTAAGGACCAGTAGCACAGTTAAAAATCGGCATGATAATGATATAGCCGAGCAGGCTAGGACTTACGTGATCGAGTTCAAATTCGTAGGTAATGAAGGTTACCAACAGTTGTTTAATCGCGGTGCGAACTCGATTCAGTTATCGGAGTCTTTGAGTGATTAATAACTCAGAGCCCGTGAAAAAAATTTGGAATCAGTGACAATGTAGTACTTGATGAAGAACTCATAAGAAGTTATGCAATTTCGTGATAATCTCGAGATACCAGGGGGGTAATACTCGATGACAGATCGAAGTAGAGGTTGGACTGGGGTATTGCTCTGCAGAAGACAAGTGCTTAAACTTGCATGAGAAATGGTATTTAAAGGAGAACATGGTCGGAACCATGATTGCATAAGACCAGATCCCAGATATAAGATGAACTTATACCAAAGGATTAATTAATTTAAGAGAAGCTTTAATGATAAGATCTACATCGTGTCCATGGGCATGAACACAAAGTTCAAGGTCGACTCCCACTTCTCCAATGCATAACGTTTCATTCACTTCTCACTTTCAAAGAAGTTGTAGTGTTCAAATTTTATCTGGCAAAATACCAGAAGAGTATGACTTGTGAAAACTTTCGAGTTCACACATATTAAGGAAGGCATAGGTTCAACCCATCGGGTTATCTTAGAAACATATACCACCAGCTACAAGAGTAAATGTCACCAGCTCCAAGCAGAGCATGGTTGGCCAAATCAGAGAATAGGGTTTATCAATGGCATTATGTATCAGGGAAAGAACTGCTCGAGATTTTTGTATACAACGGACACTGTCGGATGACAATTCAACAAATGACCTGATGGTCCGTAACGGAGCTGATGTGAGTATCGCCACACAACCAGCGAAAGAAACGATGCAAAGGCATTGGATTATAGAAGCAACTGACTAATTGAAAGCACAAATGCAAAGGAATTATGATTTCTAATTCAAGGGATCAGAAGCAACGCTCTGATTAGGGATGGATAAGTTGAATAGCCTTAGGGGTACAATCAACGACAATTTGGTTGGTCGAGAACCAGCTCCTGTCCAAAATTGGCGTCTAAGCTGGAAGGGTGAATTCTTCGATTCGGTTGAGGATTGCGAGCAACCGCAACATATTGAATCAACGGACTCAAAATGATAATGACAAAGGATGTCAATAAGATTACTAGACTCATGGGATTAACCATAATGCAAGTAAGCAAGAATTTCAAGAGCAAAAGGCTCCTGAGGATTTTCGGAAGATCGGATGGTATTTTGAAGACTTTTGTGAAACACATGAAAAACTGGGGATGAGCGGATACTCGACAAGTGCGAGGATTTATTTGTAGGAGTATTCATGTGGCAAAGAACTGCAAGGCAATAGGCACAAAGTATTCTCAGAACAATAGAGAAAACTTCCGGGTATCTTGTAATAACAAGATCAACGGGGGATGATCGTATGAATGGCAAGTGTAAGTAGTTATCCATAAGGATTTATCGGTGGTCGGGAATAGCAAAAGTGGTGGGCACAATGTCTCAAGAGAATATCGAAGAGTATCTTCGGAAGCTTCTGGTGAAGCAGGCCATCATCTGGAATGAAGGGGCTCTCCGGGAGAAAGTATTTATGAGAACCTAGAGTTAGAGTTAGCAAACCATTTAACCCGAATAGAAGAGAGATCAGAGTCCCAGAGTAAAGGCGAGGAATAAAAGATCCTAATACCACCCAAATGGCGACGTGGGTCCGTAAGCCACACAGCCATGGTAGTAAAAGTTTTGCAATGACTAGACTCAACTTCGGCCAAGGAGTTGGAAAGGGGGATTCCTACGGTAGTCGGCTCTGATACCAACTTGTGACGCCCCCGATTCAATCAAACACTAATCATGCACACAAACGTGTACGATCAAGATCAAGGACTCACGGGAAGATATCACAACACAACTCTAAAACATAAATAAGTCATACAAGCATCATAATACAAGCCAGGGGCCTCGAGGGCTCGAATACAAGAGCTCAATCATAGACGAGTCAGCGGAAGCAACGATATCTGAGTACAGACATAAGTTAAACAAGTTTGCCTTAAGAAGGCTAGCACAAACTGGGATACAGATCGAAAGAGGCGCAGGCCTCCTGCCTGGGATCCTCCTAAACTACTCCTGGTCGTCGTCAGCGGCGTGCACGTAGTAGTAGGCACCTCCGATGTAGTAGGAGTCGTCGTCGACGGTGGCGTCTAGCTCCTGGGCTCCAACATCTGGTTGCGATAACCAGGTAGAGTGGGAAGTGGGAAAAGAGGGAGAAAAACAACCGTGAGTACTCATCCAAAGTACTCGCAAGCAAGGATCTACACTACATATGCATGGGTATCTGTGTAAAGGGGCAATGTCGGTGGACTGAACTACAGAATGCCAGAATAAGAGGGGGATAGCTAGTCCTGTCGAAGACTACGCTTCTGGCAGCCTCCATCTTGCAGCATGTAGAGGAGAGTAGATGGTAAGTTCACCAAGTAGCATCGCATAGCATAAACCTACCCGGCGATCCTCTCCTCGTTGCCCTGTTAGAGAGCAATTACCGGGTTATATCTGGCACTTGGAAGGGTGTGTTTTATTAAGTATCCAGTTCTAGTTGTCATAAGGTCAAGGTACAACTCCAAGTCGTCCTATTACGAAAGATCACGGCTATACGAATAGATAAACTTCCCTGCAGGGGTGCACCACATAACCCAACACGCTCGATCCCATTTGGCCGGACACACTTTCCTGGGTCATGCCCGGCCTCGGAAGATCAACACGTCGCAGCCCCACCTAGGCACAACTGAGAGGTCAGCACGCCGGTCTAAATCCTATGGCGCAGGGGTCTGGGCACATCGCCCATTGCACACCTGCACGTTGCGTGGGCGGCCGGAAGCAGACCTAGCCTAGCAGACGTTCCAGTCCAATCCGGCGCGCGCCGCTCAGTCGCTGACGTCATGAAGGCTTTGGCTGATACCACGACGTCGAGTGCCCATAACTGTTCCCGCGTAGTTGGTTAGTGCGTATAGGCCAGTGGCCAGACTCAGATCAAATACCAAGATCTCGTTAAGCGTGTTAAGTATCCGCGAATGCCGACCAGGGCCAGGCCCACCTCTCTCCTAGGTGGTCTCAACCTGCCCTGTCGCTCCGCCTCAAAGTAACAGTCGGGGCCGTCGGGAACCCAGGCCCACCTCTACCGGGATGGAGCCACCTACCCCTTCAGCCCCCATCTCCGAACAGTATCATAAGTAATGTAACAGTATAAAGTATATAACATATGCCCGTGATCACCTCCCGAAGTGATCACGGCCCAGTAGTATAGCATTGCAGACGGACAAGAGTGTAGGGCCACTGATGGAATACTAGCATCCTATACTAAGCATTTAGGATTGCAGGTAAGGGTATCAACTGTAGCAACAATGACAGGCTATGCAACAGAATAGGATTTAACCGAAAGCGATAACATGCTACACTACTCTAATGCAAGCAGTATAGAGAAGAATAGGCGATATCTGGTGATCAAGGGGGGGGCTTGCCTGGAAGCCTTGTTGCATAGGAAGAAGGGTCGTCGGTGACATAGTCGTACTCGGTGGCATCAGCGCCGGTCTCGGGGTCTACCGGGGAAGAAGAGGGGCGAAGAAATAGTAAATACGCAGCAAACAAAGTTGCGTGTTTGGTATGCTAGGGATGTGTGGCGGACGAACGGGCTACGTATCCGGATTCGTCTCGTCGTTCTGAGCAACTTTCATGTAGAAAGTTTTTCCATCCGAGTTACGGATTATTTTACATTAATTTTTAAAGATTTAATTCATTTTTAGAATTAACAGAATTAATTTAATTAGAAAACGTAATTTTGATGTCAGCGTGATATCAGCATGATGTCAGCAGTCAACCGTCTATTGACTGGGTCAACAGACGCGTGGGTCCCGTTTGTCATTGCCTCATTAACCTAGCTAACAGATTAGTTAGGTTAATTAGCTATTTAGGTTAATTAATCTTAATTAGTTTAATTAAGCAGGGTTAATTAACTATTAAATAAATTAATTAACTAATATTTATTTATTTAAATTATTATCCTTTTTGTTCTAAACTGTACATGGGCGTGGGCCCCGTCAGTCAATGGCACAAGGGGGCCCAGCTGTCTGTGGCCCCTAGGGCCTAACGGGCGCGCGGGTACGGGTATCGGGCGCCAGCCCGATTGGGCGCTCGCCCAGGCCAGCCACAGGGCGGGACACATCGGGGCTCCGGCGGCCACCGCAGTGAGCTGCAGCAGCCGCGGAAAAGGGGAGTAGCGCCGAGCGCACGCGCCGGCGTGGTCGCAGGGCGGTGCGGCGGATAGGGCGCAGGGGGGAGAGGCGACGGCGTGGCGCACAGGGAAGGAGCAGCAGGGGCGAGGAGCGCCACGGGGCGACGAGTGCGGGCTAAGGAGGTTAGCGAGGTGAGCGCCCGGGAGGCACGACGCAGCACGGGCGGCAGGGGCGGTGCAGGGACGGGCGCGGGCGAAGCACGACCACGACGGCCTTGGGCGCGGGAAAGTGGCGTGGAGCGGCAGGCAGTGGCATCAGAACGGCAGTAGGCGCGGATGGACGTGGCGTGACGCGGGCGAGGCGAGGCTGGCGGCGTAGGTGAGGACGGGTAACGACGCGGCGAGCACGACCATCAGGAGCGCGGGGACCGAGGGAAGAGAGGAGAGGAGGGGATCGCTGCTCACCCCGTTGCACGGGATCTAGGGCGGCGAGGCTCGGGGTCGGCCGATGAGGAGGAGGCCGAGGATGCGGCGACGCAGGGGAGGAGTGGCGATGGCGTCCGGCGTGGTCGTCCTGATTGGTGGCGACGGTCGGTCCGGTCGACGTGGCTCGAGGAGGCCGGCGGGGTAGGGGTGACGGCGTCGGGGCGGTGACGGGCGGCGAGGTCCCTGGGTGGTAGCGCGTCGAGATCGGGGGGGAGGGGGAGGCGCCAGGGAGAGTGGGGGATCGGGGGGAGTGGGCATAGTGGGGGTGTGAATGGCCCGATCTAGGTCACGGGGGAAGTAGGGGGTTATGGGGGCGCCGATTGGGCCGGCCTAGCTTGCCCAGTGGCCAGCTGGGCCGAGGCCCAGCAGGGGGGGTCTTTCTTTTGTTTTCTGTTTTGTTCTTTTCTTTTTATTCAATTTTTTGTTTCTATTTTCTTTTAGTTACACATTAATTTTAGTTTAGTAAAATATGACAATAGCCAATAAAATAATATTCCATAATAACCCACTGTCATAAAAAGTTTTACCCATAATTAAAATAGTTTAGCAATTTATAAAATACCAAGGGCATTTATATAATTGTTTTTGCTAGGGTTTAAATCATTTTAGAGTATTTAAACATTTTATAAAAGTGTGGTTTCTCCATCATAATTACCTATGCATTATTTGGCTCACACCGAACATTTTAGTTTTAATACTTGAAAACTTTTATTGTTTGCCTATAATTAAAGTTTGAATTTGATCGTTTTGAACTAGTGCGAGTTTATTAACAAAAATCGAGGTGATGTGGCATCATTAGTAGAGGGTTACTGTAGCTTAATTATCCGGGCGTCACATCCACGGCGACCTCCGTCCTGCCGTCCTGCTGGTCTTGGTCTCGTTGCACTGATATGGAAACCTTTGCCTGATGCCTCGGGACTCCTCCCATGCGCTTGCCTCTTGAGCACCAAAGAGGAAACGAGGACACTGTGCACGCCGGCGCCTGCCTGGCGCCCGCCTGGCCCCAGTCATCACGGCTTGCGTCACAGGAACATCGCGAGGTGCCCCTTTCCTTGATCTCTCTGCCCCTCGTGAGCTAGCCTGGTGAGGCCGACCCCAAGGAGATCTTGCATCGTCCGCCTCGCGAGGCTTGGCCCCTTGCGAGGGTCTTGAGTGTTTGCTGGTAAGATGGGTTGTACAGGGCCGCCGGTGAAGCCACACCGTGCACCTGTCGGAGTAATTGGACACGGGTATCCCGAAGACGGCGAGACAATATTTCAAGACATCGGGGCTAGCAAAGCCCCTCAGTCCGACTGCCCGGCCGCTCCTTCCGGCTCCCCGTCCGACTGCTCCACCCGGCCGGCTGCCAGCTGACCAACTGCACCGACTAGCCGACTGCCGACTGCAGTCCGACCCGGCATCGACAAGACCCCGACGAGACGGCCATACCACGGACAAGACAACCGTACCGCGACACCGTCATGTATAGTGTCACTTGTCCCCTGGCACTATTCATGAAGTGACCTAGGGGACAAGCATGACATGCACCATGCCTTGCTCCCATACCTCCACATAGCTTAGATGCAAAGCTACCCTCTCCTATAAAAGGAGACACACATCCATCCATCCATGGATGGACTCACACGTACACACACAAGCAAGCTAGCTAGCAAGAGAGCTAGCTAGCCATCCATCCATCCATTCCCACGGGCAAGCATGCCCAAGCACACATACGGCCATGCTCATGGCCGGCCACTAAAGCGTGCCTTGTGCACACATATATGGAGTCAGATGCCCATGGCACTGCCCCCAGATACAGCTCTAGGAGCGCTTTGTACTGCCCGATGTACACCCCAGATATATATGCTCAGACATGCAGGAGTAGGGGTATTATCTCTCCGGAGAGCCCCGAACCTGGGTAAACTAGCGCGTGCTACTCGCATACCCGCTCCCGGGCCTATCAGCAGCAGTCTTACCCTCACACAAAGCCCTTGTGGCATCTGTCGCCTCACACCCCCCCGTGAGAATACCACGACAGTTGGCGCCCACCGTGGGGCGGTACTATGCTACCGCGCTGATGCTGGTTTCGCAGTCCGGGCGGGACCATCTTCGCCATCACCACCGCGGCGTCGCGCCGTCCCTCCGATAGCGGTCGAGGGCTCGATATCGACACACCCTCGGAATGGCCGCGAGGGGCGGCGCGTCCTTGCCGTAGGCCTCGCCTTCGTCATCATCACCGCGGCGTCGCGCCGTCCCTCCGATAGCGGTCGAGGGCTCGATATCGACACACCCTCGGAATGGCCGCGAGGGGCGGCGCGTCCTCGCCGTCGGGACCATCTTCGCCATCACCGCCGCGGCGTCGCGCCGTCTCTCCGGTAGCGCTCGGGGGCTCGACTTCGACCTGCCCCCGGAGCGGCCGCGCGGGACGGCACGTCCTCGTCGTCGGCCTCGCCGCCTCCGTCATCATCACCATTGCAACGCCGATCGTCCGTCCGCACACGCGCCGCGCGTGCGGTGCCTCGCTTCGGTCGGCCGTATCGGTGCGCGCGCCGTGCCACGTCGCTCGCGTCTGCTCCCCTCCGCATTATGCCTTGCTCTGGCCGAAAAACGCAGCCACACTACCCGTATATTGGCCGGATGCGAGTCAAACCATGGTCATATACCACTCATACACTATCCACGCATTAGTCAAGGCGAAGCAAACACTTCCAAACCATGGCAATGCTGCCTCGCTGTAGCTATTCCTGCCTCGAACGACTTTGCTCGTCTCCATCCCAAGCGCCAGTAGCGGCTGAACGCCTGCTCCTCCACCAGCGCGGCTGCCCGTCCGCCCGCACCACCGCGGGCTGCTCCGCTGCTGCCCTGCAGCTCTCGACGCCCACAAGCTCCACCTCGCTGCTCCAACCCCGCACAGGCTCCCTGCAGCTCCGCGGCTACCCCCGCGTCCGGCCTCTCGTCGCCACCTGGGGCCCTCCCGCGCCCGGCGTCCGCACCCGGACGTGGCGACCACCACGCCCTGCCGCCTCCTTACACGCGTGCCGGCTTGGCCCCCCGCGGCCGCGCGCCAGTTCGGCCGGCCGACGTCCTGCCCGCCTCCGGTCCCGCGCTTGCGGTCCGCCTGGCCGCCCTCGAGCTACTCCGGCCGTCTCCCGCGGCTGTCCCGCGCCGGCTCCGTGAGCCCGGGCCGCCTGCTCCGCGTGCCGGGTCCGCGTCCCGCCTGGCCGGCTCCAACATATGACTCCGACCCCGCGTGCGCCGACTTCGCGTCGCCATCCAGCACCCGGCCTCCCGCGGCTGTGCGCGCGCCGACTCCCCCACCCGTCCAGCTTCGCGCGCGCCGGCCTCCCGCCCTCCGCGCGACCCGGCCCGGCCGGCTCCGCGCATCCCGGGTTCGGCTCCCCCCGCGCCGACTCGCCGCCTCGCCCGCCCGCCGGCTCCCGCGGGCCGGCTTCGCCTTGCTTCGGCCGCCTTGCCCCGCTGGCCGGCGTCCGCCTCGTCGCTCCTCCATGCGGCCGAGTGCCCCAAGCCCGCACCGGCTCCCCTCGCTCATCGCCTGCCGACTCGCCGCCCCACGGGCCGGCCTCCGCGCGGTCGCGCCGCTTCGCCCGCATCGCCTCGCGTCGCCCCGCCGACTCTGGCCGCGCGCCGGCTCCTTCAGCCCTCGCCGCGCCGGCTTCACCGGTGACCCGGCCTGACGGCTCCCCCCAACTCGGACGACTGGCTCCGCCGCCTGCCGTCTCCGTCGCCACCCGGCCGGCTCCGCCACGTGCCGGCCCCGCCCGGCGACCCGGCCGCTTGCCGGCCCCGCCCGCATCCCGGCTAGCCGGCTCCTCCCGCAGGTCGGCTGGCCACGCCCGTGCGGACTGCGCTGTGCAAGCTCCTCTGCCGGCTGGAGCAAAAGAGAAAGAAGAAAAGTCAAGCCGGCAAAAAAAAAGAAGAGAGAGAAGGAAAGAAGAGGTCGGCTGGGACAAAGAAAAGGAAAAACTCCGTCTATCCGTCCGCCTGCTTCGTCACTCGGACGCGACCTGGCCTGCCGGTCCGCCTCGACGCCTGGCTGGTCGAACCTCGGCCCGAGTCTCGGGGGCTACACCCGGCGGGTGCGATGACGCGCCCCCGCGAGGAGAGAAGACAGAGTAGTCGCCGGGAGATCCGGCCCGACTGCTCAGCAGTCGGCCCGAATCTCGGGGGCTACACCCAGCGGGTGCGCTGACGCGCCCCCGCGAGGAAAGAAGACAAAGTCGTTGCCGGAAGATCCGGCCCGACTGCTCAGCAGTCGGCCCGAATCTCGGGGGCTACACCCAGTGGGTGCGCTGGCGCGCCCCCACGGAGACAAGAGAAGAGTTTTGTCCGGTTGCCAGCAGCCGGCGGAAGAAGAAAAAGGGCGTTGCAAAACGCCTCGCCGCCTGGCCGGTCGAGCCTGACCGGCCGGGACCCTCCTTCGAGCGATCGGGGGCTCGAAGGCTACACCCAGCGGGTGCGCCGGCTCTCTTCGGCAAACTCCGCCTCGGCTACACGAAAACCAATGTGAGCTCCTCACCTGCAGATTTTTTTCACCGCGAGAGCACAGATAACCTCGAGCGATGCTCGGGGGTATCTCCGCATTTCATTACAGTTGCATCACTGTTTGCCCCGGCGCCAGCCAGAGTTGGCCCGGGGGCTGGCCGCTTGGCCTGAGACGTTTGTTCCCGCAGACGGCTTAGTAGCGTGCACGGTATGAAAAGCCCACTCTTAGTCACAGACCGCAGAGCGGCTGTCCGACTGGCAAGAGTGAACGCTGAAGGCCACCCACGCGAAAAACGTCCGGGAAGAAAAACGCTTCGGGCGACCCGACCGTTTTCTTTATGAGTATCTACTCGGTTAAATTCGCTCCCAGAGCCTGAGTATTGTACACTCCACTCCGCGGCCCACTCTCAGCCACAGACCGCAGAGCGGCTGTCCGGCAAGCGAGAGCACAAGCCAAAGAGCGGAGGGAACATGAAAAAGATTAAAGGGGGCTCGGACGAAACCGAGTCGGCACCCTCCGCATAAAACTTGCAGTGCTAAAAAGCAATCATTTGACATATCTGCATGGACTAACTTTGTTTTTTGCATGATCATTTCCATGAACACTCGCGAAAAAACCTCCGCCCGACTTTGCCAAGTTGCCCGGAGGCTTGGGGGCTACTGTCGGAGTAATTGGACACGGGTATCCCGAAGACGGCGAGACAATATTTCAAGACATCGGGGCTAGCAAAGCCCCTCAGTCCGACTGCCCGGCCGCTCCTGCCGGCTCCCCGTCCGACTGCTCCACCCGGCCGGCTGCCAGCTGACCAACTGCACCGACTAGCCGACTGCCGACTGCAGTCCGACCCGGCATCGACAAGACCCCGACGAGACGGCCATACCGCAGACAAGACAACCGTACCGCGACACCGTCATGTATAGTGTCACTTGTCCCCTGGCACTATTCATGAAGTGACCTAGGGGACAAGCATGACATGCACCATGCCTTGCTCCCATACCTCCACATAGCTTAGATGCAAAGCTACCCTCTCCTATAAAAGGAGACACACATCCATCCATCCATGGATGGACTCACACGTACACACACAAGCAAGCTAGCTAGCAAGAGAGCTAGCTAGCCATCCATCCATCCATTCCCACGGGCAAGCATGCCCAAGCACACATACGGCCATGCTCATGGCCGGCCACTAAAGCGTGCCTTGTGCACACATATATGGAGTCAGATGCCCATGGCACTGCCCCCAGATACAGCTCTAGGAGCGCTTTGTACTGCCCGATGTACACCCCAGATATATATGCTCAGACATGCAGGAGTAGGGGTATTATCTCTCCGGAGAGCCCCGAACCTGGGTAAACTAGCACGTGCTACTCGCATACCCGCTCCCGGGCCTATCAGCAGCAGTCTTACCCTCACACAAAGCCCTTGTGGCATCTGTCGCCTCACATCCCCCCCCCCCCCCCCCGCGTGAGAATACCACGACAGCACCGCAGGCAGGCAAGTCTGGGGAACCCCGTTCCCAGGACGCCGAGAGAGGTAAAAGGTTGGGAGGCGAAACTATAAGCCCCTATCTTTCTCTGTGTCCGATTAAAACTTTGAACCCATAAATATCACGCGAGTGTTAGCAATTGTGAAAGATTAAATGATAGTTGAGTATGTGGAGTTTGCTAAATCAAAGCTCTGACATAGACCCTTCCAGAAAATAAGATGAATTGCAATTGTTTGATGACTGAGAATATAGTTTGTTAGTTTCAAGAAAGTTTATGATCTATACTTTAACATGTGAATAGCTTGTTACTTGGTCATGAAAAGTTTTATGAGATGAGCTACTGTTATGGCATATAATGATGCTAGAAAAGGTGATTGAAATTATCATTGATCAAACTTGTGCACTTGCTAGCATTCACACTTCATAAAGTATTTATTTTATCATTTACCTACTCGAGGACGAGCAGGAATTAAGCTTGGGGATGCTCATACGTCTCCAACGTATCTATAATTTATGAAGTATTCATGCCATGTTTACTATTGTTTTATATGATTTTAATATGATTTGATTAGAACTAACCCGGATTGAAGCTGTTTTCAGCAGAACTACCGTGTTGTTGTTTTTGTGCAGAAATAAAAGTTCTCGGAATGCGCTGAAAATCAACGGAGAATTTTTCTGGAAAATATAAAAAATACTGGAACAAAAATCTACCGGAGGGGAGTCCCGTGGGCCCCACGACGGTGGGGGCGCGCCTGAGGGAGTCCTGGATTAGGGGGTCCTCGGACTGCCGGACTATATACTTTGGCCGGACTGTTGGACTATGAAGATACAAGATTGAAGACTTCGTCCCGTGTCCGGATGGGACTCTCCTTTGCGTGGAAGGCAAGCTTGGCAATTCGGATATGTGGATCTCCTCCCTTGTAACCGACTCTGTGTAACCCTAGCTCCCTCCGGTGTCTATATAAACCGGAGGGTTTAGTCCATAGGACAACAACAATCATAATCATAGGCTAGCTTCTAGGGTTTAGCCTCTTCGATCTCGTGGTAGATCAACTCTTGTAATACTCATATCATCAAGATCAATCAAGTAGGAAGTAGGGTATTACCTCCATCGAGAGGGCCCGAACCTGGGTAAACATTGTGTCCCCCGCCTCCTGTTACCATCCGCCTTAGACGCACAGTTCGGGACCCCCTACCCGAGATCCGCCGGTTTTGACACCGACATTGGTGCTTTCATTGAGAGTTCCACTGTGCCGTCACGATAAGGCTTGATGGCTCGTCTTGTTGTCAGGGACAACGTTACCTCGGGGGGAGCCCTGGCTGTAGGACAAACTCTCCGACTAGGCGGCTTCGTCATGACCGCCCGTTCGGCCGTCGCGCTGACGATGACTTCTCGGGTCATCAAAAACAGCCTCCACGTCGGCTCAGGACTCGCTGAGCAGATGGATCCAATAGAGCTCTCTTCCTTGAACGAGCTCTTGGATCGCATCACCGCCCTGGGAGTCGCTACAGACTATGATTGGATTGGGCTTAAACCCGACCAAAGGGAGATTAACTCTCCGCCGGTCACCCATCAGATAGCGGTGGTGGAGGAGCAATGTAGCGATTCTTCCTCTATTTTGAGGACAAACTATGTCCGGATTCCCGAGCTCTCCGATCCGGATACCCGTCCACGGGAGGACATGGCCCAAGCTTTGAACCTAGAATCAGACAGCGGGCCAGAACTATTGGGCAACATCCCGGAGCCCGAACTGCTAAGCTCGGAAACTCCTCCGCCCTTGGGTCTCAGACCGGGTCAGGGTTTGGACCTAAATCTACCCACCCACCCAGACATAAGTGATCTTTCCCACATTAGACAAGAGCCCCAAGAGACAGTACATCACTATTGGGCCAGATTCCTCCTTGTAATGAACAAGGTCAAGGACTGTCGCGAGGAAGACGCAATTTCATTCTTTTGCAAAAATTGCACGGACAAGGGAATCCTCAACGCCATAAGTCGCCGTGACATAGCACACTTCGCTGACTTGGTGACCATAGTACAGAAGTACTATGCGATGGAAAGCGCCTGGAAAACCCGAACAAAATTCTGGGATCCTCCGGCTCTCACTAAACCCCCCATCCGAACTAAAAGGGTGTACTCTCGTAAGTCACCTGATCCAATTACAAAGAAACCAAAGCCCACTACAGGGCGTGGAACTGTATTGGAGGGATGGCATGGGCCGGATTGCTAAATGGGCTATCGAGCTCCTCCCGTTCGACATAACATGCAAACCACGGCGAGTCATTAAGTCACATGTACTAGCTGATTTTGTCGCCGAATGGACGGAAGCCGAACTTCCTAAAGAGTACGGCGCGTACTCTAATTGGATCATGCACTTTGACGGCTCTAAGATGCTGGCTGGTCTGGGGGCAGGCGTCGTCCTGACATCCCCCACCGGAGATACAGTCCAATACGTACTCCAAATATTATACACAGACTCCAACAATGCAGCAGAATATGTGGCCCTGTTGCATGGTCTCCGGATGGCAGTCTCCATGGGCATTCAACGCCTAGAGGTGCGTGGGGATTTGAACCTCGCAATATCTCAAATAAATGGAGACTTTGATGCCAAGGATCCAAAAATGGCGGCTTACCGCAACGCCGTCCTCAAAATGTCAGCTCGATTCGAGGGGCTCGAATTCCACCATGTGGCCCGAGAAAACAATCAAGCGGCGGATATCCTCGCCCGCATCGGCGCTAAGCGCGACCATGTCCCACCTAATATCTTCTTGGAAAGGCTGTTTAAGCCATCCGTGGTGTGGGAAGGGGAGACCGGCAACAACAGTCCGGATCCGGTCACAACGCCAGATCCCAAACACTCTGACGTAATCGGAGGCTCTGCCACCGAAATAACACCTTCGGCCCACGTGATTATGGCTGTCATCGCCCCGTGGACAGAACCCTTCTTGGCTTACCTAACTAGGCAAGAACTCCCCGAGGACCCAAACGAAGCACGTTGTATTGTGCGGCGGTCTAAAGCCTACAAGGTCCATTAGGGAGAGCTTTATAAGAAAAGCGCTACCGGAGTACTTCAAAGGTGCATCTCCGAAGAGGAAGGAAGGCAACTTTTGGCAGAAATTCATGCTGGACTTGGCGGCCACCACGCTGCAGCTCGGGCCCTTGTAAGCAAGGCCTTCCGTACAGGTTTTTACTGGCCGACGGCCCGAGCATACGCACAGGACCTCGTCCAACATTACGTCGGTTGCCAGCTTTTTTCAAACCAAAGCCATATGCCACCAACCGCTCTCCAAACAATCCCCATTACTTGGCCCTTTGCGGTCTGGGGGCTTGATATGGTCGGACCCCTCAAAGGGGGAAGCCATAAGAAAAAATACCTATTGGTCATGGTGGATAAATTCACCAAATGGATAGAGGCCAAACCAGTTAAAACGGCCGAGTCCGGACCAGTGATAGACTTCATATCCGGGGTTGTACACTGTTACGGCGTCCCCCACAACATCATCACCGATAACGGCTCGAACTTTACAGCCGATGAGGTAAAAACTTGGTGCAGCAACATGGGCATTAAGCTCGATTATGCCTCTGTATATCACCCTCAAACTAACGGTCAAGTCGAGCGAACAAATGGTCTTATCATGAGCGGCATTAAACCCAGATTAGTGCGATCCTTGAAGGAATCAGAAACGCACTGGGTCGAGGAGCTCGACGCCGTACTATGGGGGCTGCGGACCACGCCGAATCGCACTACCGGATACACACCGTTTTTCATGGTGTACGACGCAGAGGCGGTACTGCCCTGTGACATCATTCATGACTCACCTCGAGTGCGCATGTACAAAGAGAAAGAAGCCGAGCTTGATCAGCAGGACAGTTTGGACGCCCTGCAAGAGGAGCGTGACGTGGCAAAAGCCTGCTCCGCATTCTATCAGCAACAGGCTCGACGGTATCAAAGCAGGGAAGTACGGGCCAAAACTTATAACGTTGGCGAACTCGTTCTACGCCTACCAGAGAAGAAAAAGGACAAGCTCAAGCCCAAATGGGAAGGCCCTTATTATTGACAAAGTTCTGACCGGTGGAGCGTACCGTCTGCGGGATGCATCGGACAATCGACTCGAGCCAAACCCATGGAACGCGGCAAGACTCCGAAGGTTTTACGCCTAGTGCCGGACTCTGTGTTCGTCTCCTTACCTCCGTCAATTATATATATATATATATATATATATCTGTTACCTGTCTTTTCTTTCTTTCTTTATTCCCCTTTTTATTCACGGCCTTAAAAGGTTAAAATGTGTCTTGACTACACAATTTTGACGCGCTAGGCATGCTCATTATACCTGGGGCTTCTTATGCAGAAGCTTAATATAACTATGTTCCGGGCTCTATGCCCCCCGCACATGTGTTACTTTTCCACATGTACCTTTTCTTCGCCATTATATGCATCGATATGACTTAAGTTTTGGCCAAGCTGGGTTGCCTGGCTCTTGTGTTTATGCCCTACGTTCCCGTTAATTCGGCTAGGGCATAAGGGGAGCACCTCTGCGATTGTTACTGCCGGGTCAGCCGGATGTGTACCTCAGACTGGGTGAAGCCGAAAGCTAGCGTTCTTAAGGAAATATTTGGTCGGTGAACAAAAGATGACTTTTACTTATTTCAATACAAGCCCCCAGATGTTTATATCCTGCGTCTCTTTTCGTAGTTCGGGCATGCACATTAATGCATGCGTACCGAGGGAAAGGAACCCTTAACGGAACTATTCTCCCTGGAAGATGTTTCTTACTATCCATGTAATATAACATAGCTAGTTGGGTACTTGTCTGTTCAAGCACTTATGACCCCTACGCCTGGTTTCCACGCATACTCCGGTTTTTACATAACTGAGCGGGTATTCGGATACACTCTGGACTGTCGGGTCCGGAGGTCGAAGCGAAAAGGTCCGCCATGACAAATGATTTACAATCCGCCTACGGACAATATATGTCACTTGAAGTACACAGTCACTTAGATTGACTAAATTCTTCTTCTATACCATCCAACAGGCTGTCTAGCCTACAATCCTGTTGGGAATACTTTGCGGCTAATTTCACCTGGTCATACACCAAACTGACGGGTATCTCTTTCCCATCAGACCCCACAGGTCCGACCTCGGCCATGTGGTTCGGGTCAGCCTTGGTATATCGAGTCTTCACCATTGCCCAGGCTTCCCTTGCACCTTGTCGGCAGGCAGATATCTTCCATAATCGGAAGCGCCGCCGCGCTCCCTTGAGCATCTCTACAAGCTCTCCCATGCCTCCTGGCAGGGAGGCGGAGGGCCACAAGGCTTGGGCAATGCCCTGCATCACCTGTTGAACTTGTTCGTGCAGTTGTGAGAGCTCTGGCAGAAGATCACCCGCAGACCCGGGCATCTCCTCTGCGGCACGACCCGTCAGCATACCTACAGATATAACTCTGTTAGCCGGTTTCTTCGCCGAACTCTATAAAAGTTCATTCAAGCACTTACTAAAAATGCCACGTCGAAGCCTCTTATTCTCCTTTACGGAGTCAGCAAGCTAGGCCCGAACATCTTTTAGTTCAACGCCCAGCTGGGTATTGGCATCTTGGAGATCATTTTTCTCCCTCCTAACCTGTGTAAGCACGCGCTCGCCAGCCTTTAACTGTCGCTGAGCATGTTGCTCATCCTCCCGTACGACCTTCGGATTCACTCCGGGATCATCTGCAGAATCTTTTGTTAAATTTGTATGCATGCCGCATACAAACCGGTACATGTCATTCTTTTTGATAGAAACAAGTGTTACCAGATGGGGCCTACTCGGACTCCGTCATTGCAGCAATTGGGGCCCGTAGCTGGGCTTTGCACTCCTCCAGCTCTTGAGACAACTGGGTATTCTTCTCCGTAAGAACCTACGCAAATAATGATCCTTAAATCAGTTGTGTTAACTGTTTCAAGTCTCAGGGGCTACTGATATACATAATTATCAGATTTTCTTACCCGTATATCTTTTACATACTGGTCCGTGGCTCTGGCAAGACCATTTTGAGCAGCTCGGATGTACGCGTCTCCTGAGTTGAAGGCATCGAACGCCTCTTCAGAGAAACAAGGGTCGCGGAGTATGGCCCGGCGACGCCTGTGATTCATGGCACTCTCCACTTCGGAATTCGTAGCGGACAGCCTATCCGCATCCTCTATAGGAGGAACATCCGGCGTTGCCCCCACGTTAGCATCTGCCTCTAAGTCCGGCTCTGGAGCCCGGCTGGTGGAGGCGTGGCCGGTAGGCTCTCCGGATACGGTCCGGTGAGCGTTTTTCCTGCCAGGAACCATGGACGTCATTATATATTCAAGACGACAACCACGGGGCAGGGTTCTTTTTCATACCTCTGCGACGGCGTCTCAGTCCTGACCGCCTTCCTTTTAAGCCTACCCGGTTTCGGTGCCCCTTGTTGGTGAGTCACTGTGGGTTCGGCATGGCGTCCCGAGGGCCTTCCCTGTAAGACACCATATGTGTGTGGTAGGTGAAGTGCAAAAAAGGGATCCTTCTTGGAAGTGGGGACTCCGGTTTTACTTACATGCGATGCAGGGAGCAGTCCAGGATAATCGGCTATGATGGCCACCAAGGCACCGTCGCAGCTTAACTGATAGAACGTCCTGTCGATGAGCTCCACAAATGTGTCCGGATCTTCTTCGAGTCCGGGGTCGAGGGCCCGGTCAGGATCCTCTGGTTGTGGAGACGGGCTGTGGACCTCCCTCACAGCTTTTCTCAGTTCCTCCTATGAAATAGCAAGGTAAATCCTTATGACGAAGAATGCAGGAAGGTCTGGAGTAAAAAGTAGCAGCTCACCCAGTTTGGGGGGTTGTACATGGAGAATCCATCCCGTGGCTTAATGCGGATGAACTCGTCTTCCTCTCCTTTATATAAATCGGACAGTATTTTCGCTAGAGCAGGGACGGAGTCCGGACCTTTACGACCGCAGCGGGTGGCATCGTCTTCTCCATTGAAGTGCCACATGGGTTGTCCCCGATATTGAAGTGGCTGCAGCCCCCGCATTATACATATTGACATAACCTCGAATATGTTCAATCCTGATTTGGCCAGCGCTTTTATCCGGCCCATCAGGTAAAGGACCTCTCTGTTATCTTCCTTCTGGGGGCTCCGAGGGCGCCAGCTGCGGCGTTTCTTCAAAGGGGCGTTCTTGAACTCAGGAAGGCCCATCCGAATAGGGGCCGGAAGGGGGACGTCCTCCATAAAAAACCACTCCAAAGGCCAGTCTTCGGATGTCTTCTTCGGAGTACCGGACAGGTATCCGGTCCCAGCGATGCGCCATATCTCGGCTCCGCCCACTTGATATATTGAGCCCTCCTGTGTACGGGGTACGAGGCAGAATAGCCTCTTCCATAGCTCGAAATGAGCTTCACAGCCCAAAAACAGCTCGCAAAGGGCGACGTAGCCAGTGATGTGTAATATGGAGGCGGGAGTAAAGTTATGCAGCTGGAGGCCGTAGAACTCCAGGAGCCCACGGAGGAACGGATGGATTGGAAATCCAAGTCCCCTTAATAAGTACGGGACAAGGCATACCCGCTCCCCCATGGATGGATTGGGAAAGCTCTCCGCTTGCTCCCCGCCATTGTAAGTGGCTAGTCTGGCTCGGATAGGGACCATATACGCAGGAGGGAGAAACCCCTGGGTCTGTAACTCTACTAATTGGCTGTGGGGGATGGAACACTTCTTCCAATTGCCTGGCTTAGGGCTACGACAGCGAGAGGAGGAGCTGCGATGGCCGGCCATGATGGGATGGACTTTTTCCGGGCGCGCTCCGATGGATACTCGCTGTGGGAGGATGGTGTGATCTGGATCTGAAGATCCCCGGCTCTTTAAATAGACGATTTACTCACATGGTTAGGGTGGCAAGTGTAAAAATGCCCCGACTTCTCTCATTCGCTCGACACGTGGAGGATAGCCATTATTAGGCGCAGAAGCCAAGGAGTGCAACATTCATGGGAAGCCGGACACTACTCGACAGGTACTCAGAATTTGGAGAAGAACCCGCCTTGCAATGCCGAAGACAATCTGCGCGCCGGACTCGTCGTCATTGAAGCCTAGTTCAGGGGCTACTGAGGGAGTCCTGGATTAGGGGGTCCTCGGACTGCCGGACTATATACTTTGGCCGGACTATTGGACTATGAAGATACAAGATTGAAGACTTCGTCCCGTGTTCGGATGGGACTCTCCTTTGCGTGGAAGGCAAGCTTGGCAATTCGGATATGTAGATCTCCTCCCTTGTAACCAACTCTGTGTAACCCTAGCTCCCTCCGGTGTCTATATAAACCGGAGGGTTTAGTCCGTAGGACAACAACAATCATAATCATAGGCTAGCTTCTATGGTTTAGCCTCTTCGATCTCGTGGTAGATCAACTCTTGTAATACTCATATCATCAAGATCAATCAAGCAGGAAGTAGGGTATTACCTCCATCGAGAGGGCCCGAACCTGGGTAAACATTGTGTCCCCCGCCTCCTGTTACCATCCGCCTTAGACGCACAGTTCGGGACCCCCTACCCGAGATCTGCCGGTTTTGACACCGACAGTGCCCACCCCCCTGGGCGCACCCCTGTGCCTCGTGGACTACCCGTGGGCCCCCCTGACTTGTTCTCGACGCCAACCTCTCCTATAAATACCCAAACCTCCAGATATTAACCTAGATCGGAAGTTCCGCCGCCGCAAGCCTCTGTAGCCATGAGAAATCAGTCTAGGCCCTCTCTGGCACCCTGTTGGAGGGGGCCATCATCACCGGAGGCCATGGAGGAGGATCCCGGAGGGGCCATCATCGCCATGAAGGCCAAGGACTAGAGGGAGATGTTGGGGAACGTAGTAATTTCAAAAAAAATTCTACGCACACGTAAGATCATGGTGATGCATAGCAACGAGAGGGGAGAGTGTTGTCCACGTACCCTCGTAGACCGAAAGCGGAAGCGTTAACACAACGCGGTTGATGTAGTCGTACGTCTTCACGATCCGACCGATCAAGTACCGAACGCACGGCACCTCTGAGTTCAGCACATGTTCAGCTCGATGACGTCCCTCGAACTCCGATCCAGCCGAGTGTTGAGGGAGAGTTTCGTCAGCACGACGGCGTGGTGACGATGATGATGTTCTACTGATGCAGGGCTTCGCCTAAGCTCCGCTACGATATTATCGAGGTGTAATATGGTGGAGGGGGGCACCGCACACGGCTAAAATATCGTATATCAATTGTGTGTCTAGAGGTGCCCCCCTTCCCCCCGTATATAAAGGTGCAAGGGGGAGGCCACCGGCCTAGGAGGTAGAGGCGCTCCTGGAGGAGTCCTACTCCTACCGGGAGTAGGACTCCCCCCCCTTTCCATGTTGGACTAGGAGTGGAAGAAGGGAAGAGGTGGAGGGGAGGAAGGAAGGGGGGCGCCGCCCCCCCCCCCCCTCTCCTTGTCCTATTCGGACTGGGGGGGAAGGGGGGCGCGGCCCTGCCCTAGCCTCCTCTCCTCTCTTCCACCTAGGCCCAATAAGGCCCATTAAGTTACCGGGGGGTTCCGGTATCCTCCCGGTACTCCGGAAAAATCCCGATTTCACCCGGAACACTTCCGATGTCCAAACATAGGCTTCCAATATATCAATCTTTATGTCTCGACCATTTCGAGACTCCTCGTCATGTCCGTGATCACATCCGGGACTCTGAACAACCTTCGGTACATCAAAACATATAAACTCATAATATAACTGTCATCGTAACGTTAAGTGTGCGGACCCTACGGGTTCGAGAACTATGTAGACATGACCGAGACACCTCTCCGGTCAATAACCAATAGCAGAACCTGGATGCTCATATTGGTTCCCACATATTCTACCAAGATCTTTATCGGTCAGACCGCATAACAACATACGTTGTTCCCTTTGTCATCGGTATGTTACTTGCCCGAGATTCGATCGTCGGTATCTCGATACCTAGTTCAATCTCGTTACCGGCAAGTCTCTTTACTCGTTCCGTAATACATCATCTCGCAACCAACTCATTAGTTACAATGCTTGCAAGGCTTATAGTGATGTGCATTACCGAGTGGGCCCAGAGATACCTCTCCGACAATCGGAGTGACAAATCCTAATCTCGAAATATGCCAACCCAACAAGTACCTTTGGAGACACCTGTAGAGCACCTTTATAATCACCTAGTTACGTTGTGACGTTTGGTAGCACACAAAGTGGTCCTCCAGTAAACGGGAGTTGCATAATCTCATAGTCATAGGAACATGTATAAGTCATGAAGAAAGCAATAGCAACATACTAAACAATCGAGTGCTAAGCTAACGGAATGGGTCAAGTCAATCACGTCATTCTCCTAATGAGGTGATCCCGTTAATCAAATGACAACTCATGTCTATGGCTAGGAAACATAACCATCTTTGATCACACTATCAAAGCGTTTATTCCAACTCCGAGAGGCTTGCACGAGTCCATAAATGGATCGCTGGAGCTTGCACACTTTGTTAGCTCCCTTTGGATCGACAAAACCTTCCGGTTGCATCATATACAACTCTTCTTCCAGAAATCCATTCAGGAATGCAGTTTTGACATCCATTTGCCAAATTTCATAATCATAAAATGCGGCAATTGCTAACATGATTCGGACAGACTTAAGCATCGCTACGGGTGAGAAGGTCTCATCGTAGTCAATCCCTTGAACTTGTTGAAAACCTTTCGCAACAAGTCGAGCTTTATAGACAGTAACATTACCGTCAGCGTCAGTCTTCTTCTTGAAGATCCATTTATTTTCAATGGCTTGCCGACCATCGGGCAAGTCAACCAAAGTCCATACTTTGTTCTCATACATGGATCCCATCTCGGATTTCATGGCTTCAAGCCATTTTGCGGAATCTGGGCTCACCATCGCTTCTTCATAGTTCGTAGGTTCGTCATGGTCTAGTAACATAACCTCCAGAACAGGATTACCGTACCACTCTGGTGCGCTTCTTGATCTGTTTGACCTACGAGGTTCAGTAATAACTTGATCTAAAGTTTCATGATCATCATTAACTTCCCCACTAATTGGTGTAGGTGTTGCAGAAACTGATTTCTGTGATGATCTACTTTCCAATAAGGGAGCAGGTATAGTTACCTCATCAAGTTCTACTTTCCTCCCACTCACTTCTTTCGAGAGAAACTCCTTCTCTAGAAAGGATCCATTCTTAGCAACGAATGTCTTGCCTTCGGATCTGTGATAGAAGGTGTACCCAACAGTCTCCTTTGGGTATCCTATGAAGACACATTTCTCTGATTTAGGTTCGAGCTTATCAGGTTGAAGTTTCTTCACATAAGCATCGCAACCCCAAACTTTAAGATACGACAACTTTGGTTTCTTGCCAAACCATAGTTCATAAGGTGTCGTTTCAACGGATTTCGATGGTGCCCTATTTAGAGTGAATGCAGCCGTCTCTAAAGCATAACCCCAAAACGATAGTGGTAAATCAGTAAGAGACATCATAGATCGCACCATATCTAGTAAAGTACGATTACGACGTTCGGACACACCATTACGTTGTGGTGTTCCGGGTGGCGTGAGTTGTGAAACTATTCCGCATTGTTTCAAATGTAGACCAAACTCATAACTCAAATATTCTCCTCCACGATCAGATCGTAGAAATTTTATTTTCTTGTCACGATGATTTTCAACTTCACTCTGAAATTCTTTGAACTTTTCAAATGTTTCAGACTTATGTTTCATTAAGTAGATATACCGATATCTGCTCAAATCATCTGTGAAGGTGAGAAAATAACGATATCCGCCACGAGCCTCAATATTCATCGGACCACATACATCTGTATGTATGATTTCCAATAAATCTGTTGCTCTCTCCATAGTTCCGGAGAACGGTGTTTTAGTCATCTTGCCCATGAGGCACGGTTCGCAAGTACCAAGTGATTCCAAAAGTCCATCAGTATGGAGTTTCTTCATGCGCTTTACACCGATATGACCTAAACGGCAGTGCCACAAATAAGTTGCACTGTCATTATCAACTCTGCATCTTTTGGCTTCGACATTATGAATATGTGTGTCACTACTATCGAGATTCATTAAGAATAGACCACTCTTCAAGGGTGCATGACCATAAAAGATATTACTCATATAAATAGAACAACCATTATTCTCTGATTTAAATGAATAACCGTCTCGCATTAAACAAGATCCAGATATAATGTTCATGCTCAACGCTGGCACCAAATAACAATTATTTAGGTCTAAAACTAATCCCAAAGGTAGATGTAGAGGTAGCGTGCCGACCGCGATCACATCGACTTTGGAACCATTTCCCACGCGCATCGTCACCTCGTCCTTAGCCAATCTTCGCTTAATCCGTAGCCCCTGTTTCGAGTTGCAAATATTAGCAACAGAACCAGTATCAAATACCCAGGTGCTACTGCGAGTATTAGTAAGGTACACATCAATAACATGTATATCACATATACCTTTGTTAACCTTGCCATCCTTCTTATCCGCCAAATACTTGGGGTAGTTCCGTTTCTAGTGACCAGTCTGCTTGCAGTAGAAGCACTCAGTTTCAGGCTTAGGTCCAGACTTGGGTTTCTTCTCCTGCCAGCAACTTGCTTGCTGTTCTTCTTGAAGTTCCCCTTCTTCTTCCCTTTGCCCTTTTTCTTGAAACTAGTGGTTTTACTGACCATCAACACTTGATGCTCCTTTTTGATTTCTACCTCCGCTGCCTTTAGCATTGCGAAGAGCTCGGGAATTGTCTTATTCATCCCTTGCATGTTATAGTTCATCACGAAGCTCTTGTAGCTTGGTGGCAGTGATTGAAGAATTCTGTCAATGACGCTATCATCCGGAAGATTAACTCCCAGTTGAATCAAGTGATTATTATACCCAGACATTTTGAGTATATGCTCCCTGACAGAACTATTCTCTTCCATCTTGCAGCTGTAGAACTTATTGGAGACTTCATATCTCTCAATCCGGGCATTTGCTTGAAATATTAACTTCAACTCCTGGAACATCTCATATGCTCCATGACGTTCAAAACGTCGTTGAAGACCCGGTTCTAAGCCGTAAAGCATGGCACACTGAACTATCGAGTAGTCATCAGCTTTGCTCTGCCAGACGTTCATAACTTCTGGTGTTGCTCTTGCAGGAGGCCTGGCACCTAGCGGTGCTTCCAGGACGTAATTCTTCTGTGCAGCAATGAGGATAATCCTCAAGTTACGGACCCAATCCGTGTAATTGCTACCATCATCTTTCAACTTTGCTTTCTCAAGGAACACATTAAAATTCAACGGAACAACAGCACGGGCCATTTATCTACAATTAACATAGACAAGCAAGATACTATCAGGTACTAAGTTCATGATAAATTCAAGTTCAATTAATCATATTACTTAAGAACTCCCACTTAGATAGACATCCCTCTAATCATCTAAGTGATTACGTGATCCAAATCAACTAAACCATGTCCGATCATCACGTGAGATAGAGTAGTTTCAATGGTGAACATCACTATGTTGATCATATCTACTATATGATTCACGCTCGACCTTTCGGTCTCCGTGTTCCGAGGCCATATCTGCATATGCTAGGCTCGTCAAGTTTAACCTGAGTATTCCGCGTGTGCAACTGTTTTGCACCCGTTGTATTTGAACGTAGAGCCTATCACACCCGATCATCATGTGGTGTCTCAGCACGAAGAACTTACGCAACGGTGCATACTCAGGGAGAACACTTTTATCTTGAAATTTTAGTGAGAGATCATCTTATAATGCTACCGTCAATCAAAGCAAGATAAGATGCATAAAAGATTAACATCACATGCAATCAATATAAGTGATATGATATGGCCATCATCATCTTGTGCTTGTGATCTCCATCTCCGAAGCACCGTCATGATCACCATCGTCACCGGCGCGACACCTTGATCTCCATCGTAGTATCGTTGTCGTCTCGCCAACTCATTGCTTTTACAACTATCGCTACCGCTTAGTGATAAAGTAAAACAATTACATGGTGATTGCATTGCATACAATAAAGCGACAACCATATGGCTCCTGCCAGTTGCCGATAACTCGGTTACAAAACATGATCATCTCATACAATAAAATATAGCATCATGTCTTGACCATATCACATCACAACATGCCCTACAAAAACAAGTTAGACGTCCTCTGCTTTGTTGTTGCAAGTTTTACGTGGCTGCTACGGGCTTAGCAAGAACCGTTCTTACCTACGCATCAAAACCACAACGATAGTTTGTCAAGTTGGTGCAGTTTTAACCTTCGCAAGGACCGGGCGTAGCCACACTCGGTTCAACTAAAGTGAGAGAGACAGACACCCGCCAGTCACCTTTAAGCAACGAGTGCCTGCAACGGTGAAACCAGTCTCGCGTAAGCGTACGCGTAATGTCGGTCCGGGCCGCTTCATCTCACAATACCGCTGAACCAAAGTATGACATGCTGGTAAGCAGTATGACTTATATCGCCCACAACTCACTTGTGTTCTACTCGTGCATAGCATCAACGCATAAAACCAGGCTCGGATGCCACTGTTGGGGAACGTAGTAATTTCAAAAAATTCCTACGCACACGCAAGATCATGGTGATGCATAGCAACGAGAGGGGAGAGTGTTGTCCACGTACCCTCGTAGACCGAAAGCGGAAGCGTTAACACAACGCGGTTGATGTAGTCGTACGTCTTCACGATCCGACCGATCAAGTACCGAACGCACGGCACCTCCGAGTTCAGCACACGTTCAGCTCGATGACGTCCCTCGAACTCCGATCCAGCCGAGTGTTGAGGGAGAGTTTCGTCAGCACGACGGCGTGGTGACGATGATGATGTTCTACCGACGCAGGGCTTCGCCTAAGCTCCGCTACGATATTATCGAGGTGTAATATGGTGGAGGGGGCACCGCACACGGCTAAAATATCGTAAATCAATTGTGTGTCTAGAGGTGCCCCCTGCCCCCGTATATAAAGGTGCAAGGGGGAGGCCGCCGGCCTAGGAGGTAGAGGCACGCCAGGAGGAGTCCTACTCCTACCGGGAGTAGGACTCCCCCCTTTCCATGTTGGACTAGGAGTGGAAGAAGGGAAGAGGTGGAGGGGAGGAAGGAAGGGGGGCGCCCCCCCCCCCCTCTCCTTGTCCTATTCGGACTGGGGGGAAGGGGGCGCGGCCCTGCCCTAGCCTCCTCTCCTCTCTTCCACCTAGGCCCAATAAGGCCCATTAAGTTACCGGGGGGTTCCGGTTACCTCCCGGTACTCCGGAAAAATCCCGATTTCACCCGGAACACTTCCGATGTCCAAACATAGGCTTCCAATATATCAATCTTTATGTTTCGACCATTTTGAGACTCCTCGTCATGTCCGTGATCACATCCGGGACTCCGAACAACCTTCGGTACATCAAAACATATAAACTCATAATATAACTGTCATCGTAACGTTAAGCGTGCGGACCCTACGGGTTCGAGAACTATGTAGACATGACCGAGACACCTCTCCGGTCAATAACCAATAGCGGAACCTGGATGCTCATATTTGTTCCCACATATTCTACGAAGATCTTTATCGGTCAGACCGCAGAACAACATACGTTGTTCCCTTTGTCATTGGTATGTTACTTGCCCGAGATTCGATCGTCGGTATCTCGATACCTAGTTCAATCTCATTACCGGCAAGTCTCTTTACTCGTTCCGTAATACATCATCCTGCAACCAACTCGTTAGTTACAATTCTTGCAAGGATTATAGTGATGTGCATTACCGAGTGGGCCCAGAGATACCTCTCCGACAATCGGAGTGACAAATCCTAATCTCGAAATACGCCAACCCAACAAGTACCTTTGGAGACACCTGTAGAGCACCTTTATAATCACCCTATTACGTTGTGACATTTGGTAGCACACAAAGTGTTCCTCCGGTAAACGGGAGTTGCATAATCTCATAGTCATAGGAACATGTATAAGTCATGAAGAAAGCAATAGCAACATACTAAATGATCGAGTGCTAAGCTAACGGAATGGGTCAAGTCAATCACGTCATTCTCCTAATGAGGTGATCCCGTTAATCAAATGACAACTCATGTCTATGGCTAGGAAACATAACCATCTTTGATTAACGAGGGCATACTAGTGACACTCTGTTTGTCTATGTATTCACACATGTATTATGTTTCCGGTTAATACAATTCTAGCATGAATAATAAACATTTATCATGATATAAGGAAATAAATAATACTTTATTATTGCCTCTAGGGCATATTTCCTTCAGGAGAACCTCTCCCCATCTAGGGGTGAGGCCATGGAAGAGGAAGCACAAGGGGGAGAACCTCTCCTCCTCTCTCTCGGTGGCACCGGAGTGCCATCGGGAGGGGAATCATCTCCGTGGTGATCGTCTTCATCAACATCACCATCATCACCACCATCCTCATCTATTTTACGCGGTCCACTCCCCCGCACCCCGCTGTAATCCCTACTTGAACATAGTGCTTTATGCCACATATTATGATCCAATGATGTGTTGCCATCCTATGATGTTTTGAGTAGCTGTCCTTTGTCTTTGGGTTGATTGATGATATAGATTGGTATGAGTTGTATGTTTTATTATGGTGCTGTCCTATTGTGCCCTCCGTATTGCGCAAGAGTGAGGGATTCCCGCTGTAGGGTGTTGCAATACGTTCATGATTCGCTTATAGTGGGTTGCTTGAGTGACAGAAGCATAAACCCGAGTAAGGGGGTTGTGGCGTATGGGATAATGGGGACTTGATGCTTTAATGCTATGGTTGGATTTTACCTTAATGATCTTTAGTAGTTGCGGATGCTTGCTAGAGTTCCAATCATAAGTGCATATGTTCCAAGAAGAGAAAGTATGTTATCTTATGCCTCTCCCTCATATGAAATTGCAATGACGACAACCAGTCTTGTTAACGATTACCTAGGACAATTCCGCACACCGATCCATCATTATTCCACACTCGCTATTTATAATATATAGTAATATATTCTAACTTTATGATAACATCACCTACTTTTATATTTTAGTTTCCGATATCATGCAAAGTTATCCTCTTCATACCCGCAACGTAGTTTTATTTCTCGTTTCTAGATGGAAGCAAACGTTTGATGTACGTAGAGTCGTATCAGTGGCAGATAGGGCTTGAGAGAATATTGATCTTACCTTTAGCTCCTTGTGGGTTCGACACTCCATACTTATCACTTCCACCATTGGAAATTGCTACGATGGTTCCCTGCACTTGGGGATTATCACATACTCAGGGAGAACACTTATACCTTGAAATTTTTGTAAGGGATCATCTTATAATGCTACCGCCGTACTAAGCAAAATAAGATGCATAAAAGATAAACATCACATGCAATCAATATATGTGACATGATATGGCCATCATCATCTTGTGCCTTTGATCTCCATCTCCAAAGCACCGTCATGATCTCCATCGTCACCGGCTCGACACCTTGATGTCCATTGTAGCATCGTGGTCATCTCGCCAACTATTGCTTCTACACTATCGCTAATGCATAGTGATAAAGTAAAGCAATTACATGGCAATTGCATTTCATAAAATAAAGCGACAACCATAAGGCTCCTGCTAGTTGTCGATAACTTTAACAAAACATGATCATATCATACAACAACGTATATCACATCATGTCTTGACCATATCACATCACAACGTGCCATGCAAAAAAGAATTAGACGTCCTCTACTTTGTTGTTGCAAGTTTTACGTGGCTGCTACGGGCTTCTAGCAAGACCCGTTCTTACCTACACATCAAAACCACAATGGTGTTTCGTCAAGTTTGTTGTTTTAACCTTCAACAAGGACTGGTCGTAGTCAAATTCGATTCAACTAAAGTTGGAGAAACAGGCACCCGCTAGGCACCTTTATGCAAAACTAGTTGCATGTCTATCGATGGAACTGGTCTCATGAACGTGGGCATGTAAGGTTGGTCCGGGACGCTTCATCCAACAATACCGCCGAATCAAAATAAGACGTTGGTGGTAAGCAGTATGACTATCACCGCCCACAACTCTTTGTGTTCTACTCGTGCATATCATCTACGCATAGACCTGGCTCGGATGCCACTGTTGGGAAACGTAGCACGCAATTTCAAAAAATTTCCTATGCTCACGCAAGATCTATCTAGGTGATGCATAACAACGAGAGGGGGAGAGTGTGTCCATGTACCCTCGTAGACCGAAAGCGGAAGCGTTTGTTAACGCGGTTGATGTAGTCAAACTTCTCGTTCGACTGATCAAGCACCGAACGTACGACACCTCCGAGTTCTGCAGACGTTCAGCTCGATGACGTCCCTCGAACTCTTGATCCAGAAAAGTGTCGAGGGAGAGTTCCGTCAGCACGACGGCGTGGTGACGGTGATGGTGAAGTAATCCACGTAGAGCTTCACCTAAGCACTACGTGAATATGACCGGAGGCGTAAACTGTGGAGGGGGGCACCACACACGGCTAACAATTGTTGGTGTGTGTTCTAGGTCCCCCTCCCCATGTATATATAGGTGGGTGAGGGAGGGGAGCAGCCTTGGGGCACCCCAAGTAGGAGGAATCCTACTTGGGGGCCTCCTCCAATTCAGCCTCCCCCTTTCCTTATCTCCGGAGGAGGAAAGGAAAGAGGGGAGAGGGGAAAGGAAGGGGGAATCCTATTCCCTCTATTTCCTTTCCTCCTCCCCTTTTCCTTTCTCCACTTAGACCGGCCCATATGGGGGCGCACCAGCCCACTAGGGGCTGGTCTGTCCCGCCCTTGTCCTAATAAGGCCCATATCTTTGCCCGGGGGGTGCCCGGAACCCCTTCCGGTGACCCGATACGTACCCGGTACCCCTGGAACACTTTTGGTGTCCGAATACTATCGTCCTATATATGAATCTTTACCTCTCGACCATTTCGAGACTCCTCGTCATGTTCGTGATCTCATCCGGTACACCAAACAACATTCGGTCAGCAAATCACATAACTCATATAATACAAAATTGTCATCGAACGTTAAGCGTGCGGACCCTACGTGTTCGAGAACTATGTAGACATGACCGAGACACCTCTCTGGTCAATAACCGACAGCGGAACCTGGATGCTCATATTGGTTCCCACATATTCTACGAAGATCTTTATCAGTCGTACCATAATGACAACATACGTTATTCCCTTTGTCATCGGTATGTTACTTGCCTGAGATTCGATCGTGGGTGATAATCCCCAAGTGCAGGGAATCATCGTAGCAATTCCCAAAGGTGGAAGCGATAAGTATGGAATGTCGAACCCACAAGGAGCTAAAGGTAAGATCAATATTCTCTCAAGTCCTATCTACCACTGATACGACTCTACGTACACCGAACGTTTGCTTCCAACAAGAAACGAGAAAGAAAACTATGTTGTGGGTATGAAGAGGATAACTTTGCATGGCATCGGAGAGCTAAAATATAAAAGTAGGTGTTGTTATCATAAAGTTAGAATATATTACTAAATATTATAAATAGCGAGTGTGGAATAATGATCGGTCGGTGTGCGGAATTATCCTAGGCAGTTGCTAACAAGACCGATAGTCGTCATTGCAATTTCATATGAGGGAGAGGCATAAGCTAACATACTTTCTCTTCTTGGATCATATGCACTTATGATTGGAACTCTAGCAAGCACCCGCAACTACTAAAGATCATTAAGGTAAAACCCAACCATATCATTAACATATCAAGTCCCCTTTATCCCATACGCAACAACCCCCTTACTGGGGTTTATGCTTCTGTCACTCAAGCAACCCACTATAAGCGAATCATGAACATATTGCAACACCCTACAGCGGGAATCCCTCACGCTTGCGCGACACAGAGGGCACAATAGGACAGCACCAAAATAAAATATACAACTCATACCAATCTAGATCATCAATCAACCCAAAGACAAAGGATATCTACTCAAAACATCATAGGATGGCAACACATCATTGGATCATAATATGTGGCATAAAGCACCATGTTAGAGTAGGGATTACAGCGGGGTGCGGGAGAGTGGACCGCGTAAAAGAGATGAGGATGGTGATGTTGATGAAGACGATCACTGCGGTGATGATTCCCCCTCCCGATGGCACTCCGGCGCCACCGAGAGAGAGGAGGAGAGGTTCTCCCCCTTGTGCTTCCTCCTCCATTGCCTCCCCCCGGATGGGGAGAGGTTCTCCCTCTGGTCCTTGGCCTTCATGGCGATGATGGCCCCTCCGAGATCCTCCTCCATGGCCTTCGGTGATGATGGCCTCCTCCGGCAGGGTGCCAGAGAGGGACTAGATTGAATTCTCGTGGCTACAGAGGCTTGCGGTGGTGGAACTTTCGATCTAGGTTATTTTCTAGAGTTTTGGGTATTTATAGGAGAGGTTGGCGTGGAGAACAAGTCAGGGGCCCCACGGGAAGTCCACGAGGCACAGGGGCGCGCCCTAGGGGGTGGGCGTGCCCTCCACCCTCGTGGGGTCCATGGGCCTCCCCTCCGGTAAATCTTCGTTCCAGTATTTTTTATATTTTCCATAAAAATTCTCCGTTGATTTTCATCGTATTCCGAGAACTTTTATTTCTGCACAAAAACAACACCATGGTAGTTCTGCTGAAAACAACGTCAGTCCGGGTTAGTTCTAATCAAATCATACCAAAATCATATAAAACTATTGTAAACATGGCATGGATACTTCATAAATTATAGATACGTTGGAGACGTATCAGCATCCCCAAGCTTAATTCCATCTCGTCCTCGAGTAGGTAAATGATAAAAGAAATGATTTGTGAAGTGTGAATGCTAGCAAGTGCATAAGTTTGATCAATGATAGTTCCAATCACTTCTTCTAGCATCATTATATATCATAACAGTAGCTCAACTCATGAAACTTCTCATGATCCAGTAACAAGCTATTCACATGTTAAAGTATAGATCGTAAACTTTCTTGAAAACTAACAAATCGTGCTCTTAGTCATCAAACAGTTGCAATTCATCTTATTTTTGGGAAGGGTCTATGTAAGAGCTTTGATTCAGCAAACTCCATGTGACACCCCAAAATTTTGACCTTGTTTTATTAATTAAAATTTTGCCAGGAAATAAAACTTTTCCATTTGTCTAGATTTACCCTTTTGATATTATGGGGTTTTACCTCAAGTGAAAACTTTCCAAAGGTGTTATTGGACTTATATACTCTCTCTAAGAAACAATTCTTTATCAGTGGATTTAATTGCAAAATTTTCCTTTCCCTGAGCTTTATTCTTTTAAAATGATTTTTCATGAACTGGAGTCTCTGTTGCACTGCAACCATTTGGCAAATGCATTTAAAATTTCCACCAAAATTTGGGGATGTCTTGTGATGTTTCCACATCACTTTTATGCAAAAATATCTTTTGGTTATTGAACATTTTGAGCTCTACATCAACTTTTCAAATCTGGTCCAGTGGGCATTTTTGCACTACAACCTATTTAAATAATTCTTTAAAAATTCTTCCAAGTGTTTGGAGATGTCAGTAGATGCATACAATTCAACTTCATGCAAAAACCCAGTGTTGTTCTTTGAAAAATTTGAGTGAATCAACCTCTTGTTCATTCTGGTCCAGTTTGATGTTTTGTACTGCAACCCTATTTTATTTTGCTCTAGTGCCCATGACCTTTTTCCTGCTTATAGCCCTCCCTGCAAAACCCTTAAGTCCAGGAGAGTGGATCCATAGGAGGATTTTAAGTGCATGCAATGAGACCTTTTTCTTTCTGCCCAAAACTGTAGTTTTGCAAAACTTGCACTAGCAAGTTTCTGGTTTTGCCCAAATGATCTTGCCATCATCACCTACATCTAGAGAGACCCGGATCTGGAGATTTTGGCCACTCCAAGAGTTGCCTAGATGCACTTGGCATTCTGTCGAACACTTGGTGTGCACAGTCTGTTTTGACATGAGTTGTTGTTTCCACTGTGTACTTGATCCTCTAACCCAGCAACCTTGTACACTAAGATCCTAGGTACCCCTATCCTAGTCCTGTTAATTGCCAACCTCACTCCAGCGCTCTAGGCTGCCCTGGCATTTCGTCGAACACGTCCCGTGCGTGCTCTGGGCGCGCCCAGAGCGCACGTTTTGCACGCGCGCGCACCGAGCCGCCGCGTCGCACTGCCGCACTCGCCGCGTCCCGCCCCTAGCCCTTGCTCGCCTGCAGAGCCGCACACTACACTCGCCCACTCGCCAGTACCCTCCAAGCCGCCCCTGGCACCCTACATCGCCGCCGTCAGAGCTTTTGGCGGCACGCCGGCGTCGGCAGTGAGCTCCTGCCATGGACGGCGCCGCCCAAGCCACCCGCGCGCGCCAGCTGCCCCTGTGAACAGCTCGAGCTTATCCTGGAGCCCATCGGCACGCGCTCGTCGCCGCCACGTCACCCTGCAGCTACAGCACGGCGGTCGCCGGCGTCCTTATCCACGGCCGCCGCGGGACCAGCCTCGGACGCCTATAAAAGGAGGCCCCGGGCCCCTCCGAGCGCTCAGGCGACCTCAAGCCTTCCCCCTAGAGCTCCCCAAGCAGTGGATTGACCGGAAGAGGCCATCTCCCCCACCTCCGGCTGGTTCGGCCGCCGCTGCCTTCCGGTGCCATTCGTCGCTACCAGATACTCCCCCGCCCATCCAGCGCCACCACTCGCTTCCCCCTGTTCTTGCGGAGCTGCCCAGCGCCTCAGCCTCGATCGGAAACCACCGGAGCCCATAACCCACTTCACTCCCGTAGCCCTCTCCGCCGCGGAGCTCGCCGTCGGCGACTCCTCCCACCACCGTCGACCCAGCAACCACCGAGAAGACCGCCCCGGTCTGGCAGGTCCATCCCCGCCCTCGGATGCCCATGGGGAGCTGCCGTTCGTCGACGGCGATCGCCGGAGTCCCGCCCCGTTCGGGCAGAGGAAGAGGAGGGAGAGGGGGGAATAGTCAAACCTGACCAGTGGGCCCTCTGGACCCACTGTCAGTGACCCCCGCGCCACCCACACTGGCTTAAGTGGTCGCGTAAAACCCCGGAGTACGTCTCCTCTGCTTCGAAAGCGTATTCTGTATCGAAACGTTTTCCTTTTTCTGTTTTATTTAAAACAGAACTTTGACCAAACTTTGACTGGCTATATCTTTTAAAATAAAACTCCAAATGAGTTGATTCTTTTTCCTACCTCTCTCAAATTTCATCTAGTTTATTTTAAGATTTATTTCAAAAATATTTGGGGCAACTTTTTGTACTGTTTTTAAAATTTTGTTATTTGAATATTTTTTTCAAAATAGGGAAATGGAGAGAGAAGAAAACTTTCAAAAGTGCACCCCCTTGCATACTCTTGAAGGCAAGCATTCTGAACTCTGGCATAATATTTTTGTGTGGTGTTTTGATACGGTTACAGCACCACTTTGACTTGGAGCATACGTTATTTTTATGTAACATTTAAGTCACACACATAAGTGCATATTGGAGATGCCTTACTGTTAGAAATGGTTCTGCTGGAGATAAAGATCATCCTTGTGAGCTTCTCATGCATACCGGAAGGAAGCCAGGAAAGTCATGGTCTTGGGTAGACACGAGCTTGTCCCTAGTTCCTCGTCGAGACGAGTATGTCCGGTATGGCATGGTGAGGCTTGATGAGTGGTGAGTTTATCTGATAATGGAAATATCGTTGGAGAATACTTGGACCACCTGAGTCGGTCATAGGTCGAGTCTTGTTCAGTGACTCCCCCCTACTTGTTTTGTACTACCACTTGTCCCTGCCGCAGGTAGGGTACGGTTCTGTAAGTTGTCAACCCCTTACCACGGCACACACCGTACAGAGAGGCCATGGTGGAAGATACCGGATGCATCCGGTAGGCATGCCACCTGGTCCGGGGGCATGGGTGTTTCCGGTTGGGACCGAGAGGGGGGCACCCCTTAGAGCGCGCGATATAAATTTGATCCCATGCTACGTCGAGGTTGTAGCCTCCCCACTTAGAGTTTTGCTTGGCAGGTGTCGTTGGTGATTCCAGACACCGGTAAGTTAAGCTGGTGTGTGCAGGTTATGCGTGTTTTCAATTAAAAGGCTGTAGGCGGAATTAGTCCCGATGGACTAAATAAATCCGTTACTCGTGGGTAAAGAGTACACCCTCTGCAGAGGTCATATCTATTCTGATAGCCATGTTCATGGGTAAGGACTTCAGTCTGAGATGGGTCTAGTGACGGTTTTTCGGACGGAGGAACGGCTAGACTGGATCATAGTAACGGTATTCAGATGGAGAAACGGCTAAACTAGTTTTTGTTTATGACCTGTGACATATGAGGATTATGCTTGTTATTATTATGGACTAACCATTTACATTATTTGAATTATTGAGTATCCCTGGGACGGTTCTACCTCTTGGATATTCACTGTGGTTATTCTTATATAAGCCCTCTCTGTGGTGTCGCTCAGTCGCCCGACTGCGGCATGCATGTTATTTAATTATTCTTTATAAGCCCTTTATGTGGTGTCGCTCAGACGCCCGACTGCGGCATGTTTGTCATTTCTTTATTATTTATAAGCCCTTTATGTGGCGTCGCTCAGACGCCCGACTGCGGCATGCATGTTATTTAATTATTCTTTATAAGCCCTTTATGTGGTGTCGCTCAGACGCCCGACTGAGGCATTGTTAATTTATTTGCAACCTTTCGAGGAGTCATTTCAGACACTCGGTCGGTGCATTCTATTTTTACTCCCGTATTGCACGTTCATATTTTCCCTGCATGCGTGCATCACAGATTTTCGTGACAGACGTTATGATCATGAATATTTTGGAGCATGATTAACCCTTGTTATATTATACCCGTGTTCTTAATGTTTGCGAGTACATTCAAACGTACTCACTGGCTTGTCCCTGGCTATTGTCTTGGCCAGATTTCTTGCGTGGAGAGAGCATTGCGATGACAGCCCCGGAACCTACGCAATGACGATAGCAGCCTCGCGAAGATAGGAGTTATCCTGGTCAGCTGTTCTTGTGGGAAATGAAGTCCCATAGACGCAGATGAACCACAAACCGCTTCCGCCATCAACCACTAGAAACCAAGTGTTGTACTCCTAGGCCACAATGGTCTTGTACTACATATTTTGTACTTTGCTTGGAATTCTTGTATCAAGTTGGTGCCTCATCAGCTAACAGTAATCCTGGGGCTGGTGAGCACAAAGGCCGCTTTCTGGGAAATTAATATCCCGAAAAGCCGGTCGTGACACTCCACATAATCTTTCACAATTGCTAAGACTCATGTGATATTTATGGGTTCAAAGTTTTAATCGGACACAGAGAAAGATAGGGGCTTATAGTTTCGCCCCCCAACCTTTTACCTCAAGGGTAATGTCAACAATAATAATTTATGAAAACCTACATCCAAGTGGATATATATCCGGATCGCTCCAACACAAAGTGCTTCCCAAAGGAAAAAGTGTAAAAAGGAAAGGTGATGATCACCATGACTCTTGCATAAGGGTAGAAGATAAAAGTAAAAGATAGGCCCTTCGCGGAGGGAAGCAGAGGTTGTCATGCGCTTTTATGGTTGGATGCACAAAATCTTAATGCAAAAGAATGCCACTTTATATTGCCGCTTGTGATAAAGACCTTTATTATGCAGTCCGTTGCTTATATTTCTTCTCTGTCACAAGTTCGTATAAAGCTTATTTTCTTCGCACTAATAGATCATACATATTTAAGGAGCAATCTTTTATTGCATGCACCGATGACAACTTACTTGAAGGATCTTACTCAATCCATAGGTAGGTATGGTGGACTCTCATGGCAAAACTGGGTTAAGGAATGTTTGGAAGCACAAGTAGTATCTCTACTTGGTGCAAAGAATTTGGCTAGCATGAGAGGGAAAGGCAAGCTCAACATGTTGGATGATCCAAGACAATATAACGTTTCGGATATAGGAAAACATATCCCATTAAGTTGTCTTCCTTGTCCAACATCAACTTTTTAGCATGTCATATTTTAATGAGTGCTCACAATTACAAAAGATGTCCAAGATAGCATATTTATATGTGAAATCTCTCTTCCTTCAATATTCTTTCATGAATTGTTCAAGTGACCAATTCTGCGTTTGCTAACTTCCAATAAGTTTACTACCTATACTTATTATGTGTGAAGTCATTATTCCCCATGTTATAAGCATATGAAACGTATATAAATTCAGATTTATGATATTCAATTCATTCAACCATTTACTCATAGGATATACGTGAAGCACGTGAGTAAATGACAAACTACTCCAAAAAGATATACGTGAAGAACACTGAGTAGTCAAATAATTAACTAGCCATGGGAGGATTCTTTTTCATTCAAGATTTCAGATCCAATTATTTTATTCAAACAGCAAGTAAAATTGAAAATAGGCTCCAAGCAAAACACATATCATGTGACGAATAAAAATATAGCTCCGAGTAAGGTTTACCGATAGTTTTGAAGACGAAAGAGGGGATGCCTTCCGGGGCATCCCCAAGCTTAGGCGCTTGAGTATTCCTTGAATATTAACTTGGGGTGCCTTGGGCATCCCCAAGATTAGGGTCTTTCCACTCCTTATTCTCGTCATATCGATATCTCACCCAAAGCTTGAAAACTTCAATCACACGAAACTTAACGGAACTTCGTGAGATAGGCTAGTATGATAAAGAGTAAACCATTCACTTTGGTACTGTAAAGGACAAGGTTCATAATTGTTCTCACACAATTCCTACTGTACCATATCATTTCTACAATTTATATTGAGAAATATTAGCCATAGAAACTAGAAAACAAGCAAACTATGCAATGAAAACAGAATCTGTCAGAAACAGAACAGTCTGTAATGATCTGAACAGAAACCAAACTTCTGATACTCCAAAAATTATGAAATAAATTGGTGGACGTGAGGAATTTGTATATTAATATTCTTCAAAAAGAATCAACTCAAAAGCACTCTTCTGTAAAAAATTACAGCTAATCTCGTGAGCAAAGTTTCTGTTTTTTACAGCAAGATCACATTTACTTTCACCCAAGTCTTCCCTAAGGTCTTACTTGGCATTTTATTGAAACAAAAGCTATAAAACATGATTACTACAGTAGATTAATCATGTAAACACACAAAAACAGTAGGAGTAAATATTTTGTAGTCTCCCAACAAGCGCTTTTCTTTAATGCTTTTTAGCTAGGCATGATGATTTCAATGATGCTCACATAAAAGATAAGAATATAAACATAAAGAGAGCATCATGAAGAATATGAATAGCACATTTAAATCTAACCCACTTCCTATGCCTAGGGATTTTGTGAGAATATAATTTATAGGAACAAGAATCAACTAGCATAGGAAGGAAAAACAAGTATAACTTCAAAACTTTAAGCACATAGAGAGGAAACTTGATATTATTGCAACTCCTACAAGCATGTATTCCTCCCTCATAATAATTTTCAGTAGCATCATGAATGAGTTCAACAATATAACCATCACATAAAGCATTATCTTCATGATCTACAAGCATAGAAATTTTACTACTCTCCACATAAGTAAAATTCTTCTTATTCGGAATAGTGGGAGCAAAGTCAACAACATAACTGTCATGTGAGGCATAATCCAATTGAAAATAATAATCATGATGATAAGTTTCATGGTTAACATTATTATTTATAGCATACATGTCATCAAAATAATCATCATAGATAGCATCTTTGTACTCATAATCAATTGGAACCTTTTCCGAAGTAGTGGTATCATTACTAACTAAAGTTGACACTCTTCCAAATCCACTTTCATAAATATCACACTAAGATTCAACACCCTCCAAAATAGTGGGATCACTAATTCCTAAAGTTGACACTCTTCCAACCCCACTTTAGATTATATTATTATTCATACTCCAAAATATATAAGTGAAGTTCATGGAGAATTCTACAATTAATATAGACTAGCCAATATCCAAGCTCAAAATATATAAGTGAAGCACACGAAGCATTCTATAAAACCATACCCAAAAGATTTAAGTGAAGCACAAAGAGCAATTCTATAAGATCATACTTAAAAGATATAAGTGAAGCACATGAAGTATTCTGTAAATCAATGAAGGGCTATGTCATACTAGCATGGTTATTAAAGGAAAAACAAAAACACAAAGGACACAAATCATGTGAACAAAACAAAAACCGAGGTATACCGATAATTGTTGAAGAAGAAAGATGGGATGCCAACCGGTGCATCCCCAAGCTTAGATGCTTGAGTATCCTTGAAATATTTACTTGGGGTGCCTTGGGCATCCCCAAGCTTGAACTCTTGCCTCTCTTTATTCTTCTCATACTGATAGCTCCTCGATCTTCGAACACTTCATCCACACACAACTTTAACAAAAACTTTGTGAGATCCATTAGTATAATAAAGCAAATCGATACCTTTAGGTACTGTTGCAAACTTATTCCAATTTCATATTAGAACTATATCTACTGTATTCCAACTTCACCATGGTTCATACCCCCCGATACTACCCATAGTTTCATCAAAATAAGCGAACAACACATAGAAAACAGAATCTGTCAAAAACAGGTGAAATATTTTACATTGTTTCAGTGAACATGAACACAAGTGTTCAAGGGGTCGACCCTCACTTCTCCAATGCATAACCTTCCAATCACTTCTCTTATTGAAAAACTTTTTAGGCATGAGAGGCAAGTAATTTTTTTTGTATTTTCATTCTTTAAAAAAATTGTATGTTTCACCCACAACTAAACAGAAACAAAAATGAAAAACAAAATCAAGTGAAGAAAGCAAACAAGCACACACGAGAATATCAACCCCACGCTATTGCTCCCCGGCAACGGCGCCAGAAAAGAGCTTGATAATCCCCAAGTGTAGGGAATCATCATAGCAATTCCCAAAGGTGGAAGTGATAAGGATGGAATGTCGAACCCACAAGGAGCTAAATGTAAGATCAATATTCTCTCAAGTCCTATCTGCCACCGATACGACTCTACGTACATCGAACGTTTGCTTCCAACTAGAGCTAAAATATAAAAGTAGGTGCTGTTATCATAAAGTTAGAATATATTACTAAATATTATAAATAGCGACTGTGGGATAATGATGGGTCGGTGTGCGGAATTATTCTCGACAGTTGTTAACAAGACCGGTAGTCGTCATTGCAATTTCATATGAGGGAGAGGCATAAGATAACATACTTTCTCTTCTTGGATCATATGCACTTATGATTGGAACTCTAGCAAGCATCCGCAACTACTAAAGATCATTAAGGTAAAACCCAACCATAGCATTAACATATCAAGTCCCCTTTATCCCATACGCAACAGCCACCTTACTTGGGTTTATGCTTATGTCACTCAAGCAACCCACTATAAGCAAATCATGAACGTATTGCAACACCCTACAGCGGGAATCCCTCACGCTTGCGCGACACGGAGGGCACAATAGGACAGCACCAAAATAAAACATACAACTCATACCAATCTAGATCATCAATCAACCCAAAGACAAAGGATATCTACTCAAAACATCATAGGATGGCAACACATCATTGGATCACAATATGTGGCATAAAGCACCATGTTCAAGTAGGGATTACAGCGGGGTGTGGTAGAGTAGACCGCGTAAAAGAGATGAGGATGGTGATGATGATTGTGATGTTGATGAAGACGATCATCGCGGCGATGATTCCCCTCGCGATGGCACTCCGACGCCACCGAGAGAGAGGAGGAGAGGTTCCCCCCTTGTGCTTCCTCCTCCATGGCCTCCCCCCTGGATGGGAAGAGGTTCTCCCTCTGGTCCTTGGCCTTCATGGCGATGATGGACCCTCCGGATCCTCCTCCATGGCCTCCGGTGATGATGGCCCCCTCCGGCAGGGTGCCAGAGAGGGCCTGGATTGATTTATCGTGGCTACATAGGCTTGCGGCGGCGGAACTTCCGATCTAGGTTATTTTCTGGAGGTTTGGGTATTTATAGGAGAGGTTGGCATGGAGAACAAGTCAGGGGGCCCCACGGGAAGTCCACGAGGCATAGGGGCGTGCCCTCCACCCTCGTGGGGCCCATGGGCCTTCCCTCCGGTAACTCTTCGTTCCAGTATTTTTATATTTTCCAGAAAACTTCTCCGTTGATTTTCACCGTATTCCGAGAACTTTTATTTCTGCACAAAAACAACACCACGGTAGTTCTGCTGAAAATAACGTCAGTCAGGGTTAGTTCTAATCAAATCATACCAAAATCATATAAAACTATTGTAAACATGGCATGAATACTTCATAAATTATAGATACGTTGGAGACGTATCAGTGGGTATCTTCATACCTAGTTCAATCTCGTTACCGGCAAGTCTCTTTACTCATTCCGTAATGCATCATCCCACAACTAACTCATTAGTCACATTGCTTGCAAGGCTTATTATGATATGCGTTACCGAGAGGGCCCAGAGATACCTATCCGATACTCAGAGTGACAAATCCTAATCTCGATCTATGCCAACCCAACAAACACCTTCGGAGATACCTGTAGAGTATCTTCATAATCACCTAGTTACGTTGTGACGTTTGATAGCACACAAGGCATTCCTCCGGTATCCGGGAGTTGCATAATCTCATAGTCAAAGGAATATGTATCTGACATGAACAAAGCTATAGCAATAAAACTGAACGATCATTATGCTAAGCTAATGGATGGGTCTTGTCCATCACATCATTCTCCTAATGATGTGATCCCATTCATCAAATGACAACACATGTCTATGGTTAGAAAACTTAACCATCTTTGATTAACGAGCTAGTCTAGTAGAAGCTTACTAGGGACACGGTGTTTTGTCTATGTATCCACACATGTATCAAGTTTCCAGTTAATACAATTATAGCATGAATAATAAACATTTATCATGATAAAAGGAAATATAAAATAACAACTTTATTATTGCCTCTAGGGCATATTTCCTTCAGTGCCCCCCTTGGGGCACCCCCCAGGTGCTTCTCTGGCCCATTGGATGTCTTCTTGTCCATAAAAAATCCACAAAAAGTTTCGCGGTGTTTGGACTCCATTTGATATTGATTTCCTGCGATGTAAAAAACAAGCAAAAAACATCAAATGGCACTGGGCACTAGGTCAATAGGTTAGTCCCAAAAATGATATAAAGTTGCTATAAAATGATTGTAAAACATCCAGGAATGATAATATAACAGCATGAATACTTCATAAATTATAGATACGTTGGACACGTATTAGCATCCCCAAGCTTAATTCCTACTCGTCCTCGAGTAGGTAAATGATAAAAGAAATAATTTACAAAGTGTGAATGCTAGCAAAGTGCATAAGTTTGATCAAAGTTAATTTCAATCACTTTCCCTAGCATCATAACAGCAACTCTTTCTCATAAAACTTATCATGACAAAGTAGCAACCGATTCACATGTTAAGGTTCAACAATGAATTCTCTTTAAACTCAACAACCTATATTCTTAGTCACCAAACAATTGCAATTCAACTTATTCAACAGATTCTAAGTAAGAGCTCCACATACTCAACCATCATATAGTCTTCTATGATTGCTAACACTCACCGCATACACATGAGCAAAACGTTTCAACCGGACACATAGAAAGATAGGGGCTTATAGTTTTGCCTCCCAACGTATTCACCTCAAGGGTGATGTCAACAATAATAACTCATGCTACCCATATCCAACTGGATATATGTGCCTAGATCTTTCCTCACCACATGATGCTTGCCAAAGAGAAAAATAAAAAGGAATAGAGAGAAAATCTTTGACTCTTGCATGAAAGTAAATACATAAAAGTAAAAGGTAGGCCCTTCGCAGAGGGAAGCAGAGGTTGTCATGCGCTTTTTGTTTGTATGCTCAATCCCTTACTGTAAAAGAACATCATGTTATATTGCCCCTTATGATAGCAACCTTTATTATGCAGTCTATCGCTTTTATTCTTTGCCATCACAAGTTTGTACAACGCTCAATTTTCTCTTACACTAAATGATCTAACACTTTCAGAAGCAATTTTTATTGCCTTATTGCACCGATGACAACTTACTTGAAGGATCTTACTCAATCCTTAGGTTGGTATGGTGGACTCTTGAAAATAAGATTTGGGTTTAAGGGTTTTTGGATGCACAAGTAGTCTCTGTACTTGGTGCGGAATTTTTGGCTAGCAAAGATGGGGGGCAAGCACCACATGTTGAAGGATCTATGACAATATAATTTCTATGTGAATATGAACAAACATAAATCATTACGTTGTCTTCCTTGTCCAACGTCAAAAATTTTGGCATATAATATTTTGATGGGGGCTCACAATCACAAAAGATTTCCAAGATAGTGTATTTACATGTGAAAGCTCTCTTCCTTATAGTAATCATTCAGGAATTGCTTATATGACCAATATGGTGATTGTCAAGGTTCGAAAGATTTCACTTTCTAAACCCAATGTGAAGCTACCACTAGGCATGATATGAAAATATAATTTCAACTTCATGATATTCAATTCATTCAACAATTTACTCATAGGATATAAGTGAAGCACAAGAGTAAATGACAAACTACTCCAAAAAAAGATATAAGTGAAGATCAAGCGAGTAGTTATGTAAATGGGTAGCTATTTGAGGACTCTCTTTTATTTAAAAACTTTCAGATCTAAGTATCTTATTAAAACAGAAAGAAAAACAAAACAAAATGACATTCCAAGAATAGCACAACTCATGTTAAGAAGCAAAAACTTACTATCAACCGATACTAACTGATAATTGTTGATGAAGAAAGGTGGGGTGCCTACCGGGGCATCCCCAAGCTTAGATACTTGAGACTTCTTGGAATATTAACTTGGGATGCCTTGGGAATCCCCAAGCTTGAGCTTTTGTGTCTCCTTAATTCCTTTTATATCACGGTTTCCCTCAATCTTAAAAACTTCATCCACACAAAACTCAACAAGAACTCGGGAGATAAGTTAGTATAAATCAATGAAAAACCTTATCATTCTATACTGTAGCAAATTACTAAAATTATTACTTAACATTGCATGATAAATGCCTCTGCATATTTAATACTTCTATCCTCAAATAGAATCATTAAACAAGCAAACATATGCAAACAATGCAACCATAACAGCAATCTGCCAAAACAGTACAGTCTGTAAAGAATGCAAGATTCATCATACTTCCCTAACTCCAAAAATTCAGAAAAATTACCACACTGTAGAAAATTTATTATAGCTTACTATGCAAAAAAGTTTCAGCATTTTAGCACATTCTGACTTTTCTCGGGAATTTTTGCAACATCGGTAAACTTTCTGTTTTCAAACAGCAACACCTAGACTTGCAAAATAAGCATGGCAAAGGCTATACTTGATATTTTTATTGAAATAAAAGATGCAAAACATTATTCTAAATAACATCAATCAAATACCAATAAAATAAAATGATGCTCCAAGAAAAACACATATCATGTGACGAATGAAAATATAGTTCCAAGTGAGGTTGCCGATAATGTTGGAGACGAAAGAGGGGATGCCTTTTGGGGCATCCCCAAGCTTAGTTGCTTGGATCTTCCTTGGATATTAACTTGGTGTGCCTTGGGAATCCCCAAGCTTAGGGTCTTGTCACTCCTTATTCTCCTCATATCGACATCTCACCCAAAACTTGAAAACTTCAATCACTCAAAACTTAACGGAACTTCATGAGATAGGTTAGTATGATAAAGAGCAAACCATTTCACTTTGGTACTGTCAAAGACAAGATTCATAATTGTTTACACACAATGCCTACTGTATCATATCATTTCCACAATTTATATTGAGCAATATAAGCCATAGAAACTAGAAAACAAGCAAACTATGCATTGAAAATAGAATCTGTCAAAAACAGAACAGTCTGTAGTGATCTGTACTTCAACCATACTTCTGCTACTCCAAAATTTCTGAAAGATTAAGACAACGTAGAGAATTTGTATATCTATCACCTGTAAAAAAATTAGATCAAAAGTACGTTCCAGTGAATTTTCAAAATTCCTGGACTGAGCGCAAAAGTTTTTGTTTTTGTACAGATTCAAGTCAACTATCATCCACACTATCCCAAAGGCTTTACTTGGCACTTTATTGAAACAAAAGCAATAAAAAATGATTACTACAGTAGCATAATCATGTGAACACATAAAAATAGTAGGTAAAAATGTTGGGTTGTCTCCCAACAAGTGTTTTTCTTTAATGCCTTTTAGCTAGGCATGAAGATTTCAATGATGCTCACATAAAAGTAAGAATTGAAACATAACAAGAGCATCATGAAACACATGGCAAGCACATTTAAGCCTAACCCACTTCCTATTCATAGGGATTTTGTGAGCAAACAATTTATGGGAGCAATAATCAACTAGCATAGGAAGGCAAAACAAGTGCAGCTTCAAAACCTTCAACACAAAGAGAGGGAACTTGGTATTATTGCAATATGTAAAAGCATATGTTTCTCTCTCATAGTAATTTTTAGTAGCATCATGAATGAATTCAACAATATAACTATCACATAAAGCATTCTTTTCATGATACATAAGCATAGAAATTTTGTTACTCTCCACATAAGCAAATTTATTCTAATGAATAGTAGTGGGAGCAAACTCAATAAAAGAACTATCATGGGATTGAAAATTAAAATCATGATGACAAGTTTCATGGTTATCATTATTCTTTATAGCATACATGTCATCACCATAATCATCATAGATAGCAACTTTGTTGTCATAATCAATTGAAACCTCTTCCAAAATAGTGGATTCATCACTAAATAAAGTCATGACCTCTCCAAATCCACTTTCATCAATATTGTAATAAGATTCAACACCCTCCAAAATAGTGGGATCATTACCTAGAGTTGACACTCTTCCAAACCCACTTTCATCAATATAATAATCATAAATAGGAGGCATGCAATCATTATAAAAAATTTGCACATCAAATCTTGGGGGACTAAAAATATCATCAAATATAGCACCCCAAGCTTATGGCTTTGCATATCGTTAGCATCATGGATATTCAAAGAGTTCATACCAACAACATTGCAATCATGCTCATCATGCAAAGATTTTTTGTTAAACATTTTATAGAATTCTTCTTCTATCAATTGAGCACAATTTTCCTTTCCATCATTTTCACGAAATACATTATAAAGATGAATAATATGATGCAACCTCAATTCCATTTTTGTAGTTTTCTTTTTATAAACCAAACTAGTGATAAAACAAGAAACTAAAAGATTCGATTGCAAGATCTAAAGATATACCTTCAAGCACTCACCTCCCCAGCAACGGCGCCAGAAAAGAGATTGATGTCTACTACAGAACTTGTTCTTGTAGACTCGTATTGGGCCTTGAAGCGCAGAGTTTTGTAAGACAGTAGCAAATTTCCCTCAAGTGGATGACCTAAGGTTTATCAATCCGTGGGAGGCGCAGGATGAAGATGGTATCTCTCAAACAACCCTGCAACCAAATACAAGAAATCTCTTGTGTCCCCAACAGACTCAATACAATGGCAAATTGTATAGGTGCACTAGTTCCGCGAAGAGATGGTGATAAAAGTGTAATATGGATGGTAGATATATATTTTTTATAACAGGAACAATAAAAAACATCTAGGTAGCAATTGATAAAAAAGAGCACAAACGATATTGCAATGCTTGAAAACAAGGCCTAGGGTCCATACTTTCACTAGTGTGATCTCCCAACAATGTTAATATAATTGGACCATATAATCATCCCTCAACGTGCGATGAAGAATCACTCCAAAGTTCCTATCTAGCGGAGAACATAAGAAGAAATCGTTTGTAGGGTACGAAACCACCTCGAAGCTATTTTTGCCGATCGATCTATCCAAGAGTTCGTACTAAAATAACACCAAATAATTTCAGATTCATAATACTCAATCCAACACAAAGAACCTCAAAGAGTGCCCCAAGATTTCTACCGGAGAAATGAAGACAAGAACATGCATCAACCCCTATGCGTAGATTACCCCAATGTCACCTCGGGAATCCATGAGTTGAGTGCCAAAACATATATCAAGTGAATCAAAATAATACCCCATTGTCACCACGGGTATTCATATGCAAGACATATATCAAGTGCTCTCAAATCCATAAAAGTATTCAATCCGATAAAATGAAATCTCAAAGGGGGGTGAATAGGCGCTTTAAAATAATTACGGTTTAGGCTTGAACAAATGCGGAATAAACCTAGCGGTTAATTTGTCAAGCACAAAACCTACAACAACTAGTGTCCGTGGGAACGACACCTATGGGATCACGGGAATCCCTTCTACGGTTGGCGGGCGCGGGGTTGTGAGAAGAGCAGGTTTAGGAGCTAGCACAAAGATCGTTTACCCAGGTTCGGGCCGCGAGGATGCGTAATACCCTAGTCCTTCTTTGATGTGTATTTTAGAGTGTTCTTGAGCTCTCGAACCAGCTATGGTGGCTGCGTAGTTCCAAAAAGCCGAATCCCTCTCCTGGTCGCCTCGGGCCTCCTTTTATAGGAAAAGGGGTTGCCACAGTGGCACACAGGAGGTGGAACGGCCTACAGTGCATGAGCTTATCGCTCGGCATTACGGGACAAAGCGCATTAAATGCGCTACTTAGGTGTCCATTAGCTTTATCGGGGACGGGAACGAGGCCTGTCCCGTCCGTCGCCGCTCCGCCTCGCTTCGACACGCGCCCAGGCCAGCGATGCGTGCAGCGCCATGTAGGCAGGCAGGCTGCTGAGGTGGCGCGGTGGCAGGGCCTTCACGAAGAGTTGCATGCCACCACGCAGGTGCCTGCTGAGTCGGCGTAGAGGCCGCCCGTCGCCACGCAGGTGCCTGTCCAGCTGGTTGAGCTAGCAGCTGCTTGGGGGCGGCGGTGGAGTCTTGGCTGGTGCGGGCCTGGCTGTGGCCCCGCTGATGCCCTCAGCAAGGGTCTTGCCGGGGGCCCGGGAAGGGTCTTGCCGTGGCGTTGCAGTCGTCCCCGACAAGGCGCTTGCCGGGGGTCTTGTGGATCTCCTCGACTAGGATCCCGCCGAGGGTCGTCGTCTTCTGATCCTCATCTGATCTCACATGTTTATGATCTTGACGAAGATCTGCATGCCACCACAGAGGCGCCTCCCGAGCCTTGGTTCCAATGTAGTTGGTGGGGTTCGAACCCGTGGGCTCTAGGGTGGCTTGCTCTGCTGGCATCGGGCAAGCTGCCCCGGCAAGGCTCTTGCCGGGGCTGCGAAGGCTGCCTCGGCAAGGATCTTGCCGAGGGAACCTTCCTCGCCCTCTTGCTCTCCTACGTTCCTGGTCTTGGTGTTGCCTTGGTTGTCTTGTGCTTCGGCTTCTATCCGGCTTCCCTCCTCTGCCCTGCAAGTGTGGCCGCGGCGCGTGGCTCTGACTGCCCGTGCACAAGTAAAGGGGTCAAAAGGAGAGCCCCTACTTTTGTACACCGACAGGAGCCCCCGGGCCTGGGCCACACATAAGCGTGATGCGTTGTTGGGCCAGGCCTAGAACGGTGCGCGGGCAGGTGGGGCGGATTTGCACAGTGGTAATTGTTTCGTCTGCTGCGCTTCCCCACGACCCGCGTTGAGCGCGCGACGTGGAGGGTCGTGCGTGACGTGGGGGTCATGCGTGGGGCGGTTCCCGCACGCATGCGTCACATCATAGTTAATGGGAAAAGAGGCGGCCCGCGCCTTCCCCATATAAAGGAATAACCGTGGTTGCGCCGCCCATTTACCCTTAGTGATTTCCCCAATCTCGGAACCGCCGTCCCCTTCTTCCTTCCTCTCAAGCTCTTGCCTTCGCTCGCCGCCACCGCGCTTTCGCCATACTTCATTCCTCGCCTCCCGCAGCCGCCATGGCACCCAAGACCAGCAGAGGCAAGGGAGTGGCTAAGGATGCCGGAACGAGCGAGCCGCCGGAGAGCGAGCTGGCGGTGCGGCGGACGCAATCCGCCTACTTCCCCACGGCGGTCCACGCGGTCCACCTCTGGGACTACTTCAAGCACTTGTGGGGGTGCAAGACGGGAGGGGAGACGACGGGGCACCCGGCCACGGGCGTCATCCCTGCTGACTTCGCCGAGGCCGGCCCAAATCGGTACCCGTTCTTCGTCGACTACTTTTCTTGCGGCCTCTTCCCCCCCCCCTTCTCTAATTTCTTCAGCGATATCATGCACACCTACGGCTTCCACCTTCTGGATTTTACCCCGAATGTTGTGGCGTGCATGGCTCTTTTTGCGCACCTCTGTGAAGGCTTCGTCGGGGTGCATCCCAACACGACGCTCTTCCGCCACTACTTCTTCCCTCGATCCAAAAGGGGGCGCCATTTCCGGTTGTGTCACCTGGATCCCAAGGTCCAAGGGGACATACCCGGAGGGCGCTCAGAAGGAGAGGTGGGAGGAGTGGCGGGGCCGGTGGTGCTGGATCGAGGAGAAGGACCCACCAGCATTCTGCGAGGTTCGCCAGGCGCCGTTGGTCCGCCGGAGTGACTGGAGCGATATCGACGCCGACGACGCGAAGCTCACAGTCGCCACCACCAGGATTCTTCACCTCACCGAGGCCGGGCTCACCCTTGAGATGATCGGGCGGATTTCATCAGCCGCCGAATCGCTCCACTGCACAACATGGGGAGGCCGGCCTGGCTCTTCACGAATGCGGCCGACATCATGAGGCTTCGCCCCGGCCTCGTCCACAACCTCACCGTGATGGGGCACACCCACTTCTGTCAGCGGCTCTTCCAGCTGGACGTGAACCGCGACGGCCAGGTCGAGCGGTCCGGCAAGGCCGCGAAGGCCGGCAAGGTCGCCAAGGGGCCCTTGTTTAAGTTGCCGGCGGGGGTGGTCCCGCTGAGCAACAACTCGTGCCGAAACGACATCATCGCCATGATGCCGGAGTTCAACGCGCACGGCCTTGTCCCAACTTGGGCCGAGCCGTCGGAGGAGCAGGTGCAGGAGTTTTTTGACACCCTGGAGGAGAAGTACGTCCGCAATGAGCCGCGGCTCGTCCAGGACACCACCCAGGTGGAGTTGGATTACATTGCCGCCAGGGCGATGGAGGCGGACCTCGCCAAGGAAGCCGGGCAGCGCCGGCGGCGTGGAGGATAAGGCCGCGGCGGCCGCGGAGGAGAAGGAGCTTGCCTAGTGGGCGGAGTCTGCTGGGGAAGCCAGCAGCACCGGCACCGGGGCCCCTCTTGTTGAAGATGTGGTCGACGAGTCGTCGTCGGAGGAGGCCGAGGCTATCGACCCTCCAACCACTGGGAGAGGGCGAGTCCTGCGGCGGGCCAGCTCCGGTGAGCCGGTTCGGCCCGGCAGGGTCGTGCAACCCCGGCAAGCCCAGGAGGCGCCCGCGCGCCAAATGAGGGCCACGTCTGCGAAGAAGTCGGTGAAGGCCGCGGTGGCGAAGGAGAAGGAATCTGCCTCTTCCTCATCCAAGCGCGTCCAGACTCCGCCTTCTTCCCCTCCTCCGGCAGACGTCGGCGCAGAGGTCGTCTTTGACTTCGGGTCCCTCAGCCCAAGGAGGAAGAGGAAGGCAACAGAGCCGGAGGTGGAGGACGAGTAAGTGTCTTGTCCCTTTCTGTCATCTCTGTCTCGCCAGACCGTGCCATTTCTCTTGATTCGTTTTCATCCTTGCAGGGACGTGGAGACACTGGCCCAAAGGGTGAAGAGGGCCAGGGCTTCGGCGAGCGGCCAGCCCCCGGCAGGCGCTTTCGGCACACCACTAGTGGTGTTGAGCAGCCCGGACAGCAGCCCCCGGCACAGCCCCCATCGTAAGTCCACCACTCACCCGTCGTCAACGTGTGTTGGGGGCACGATCTCTTGGTGCTGACCTTGCCGTGGTTGCAGGAGGAGGACAGCAGCAGCAGGAGCCACAGAGGGCTACCCCCAACACGCCGCCCCCATCGACCACGCCGCCCCGGGGGGCATCCCCGGCAAGGGCGCCAAGCGTCGAGACCATGCACACGGAGGAGGAGGAGGCAAACTCGGGCACTGGTGGCTTCTCATCGGCGCCAAATGTTGGTGGGGAGGGGACCTCTGCTTCCCAGCCCGGCACGGGTAAGCCACTTGCCTTGCGTCCCTGTCTTTTCTTTTCTATTCTTTCTGAATCATGGTCTTGGCTTCGGCTCATCCCCTTCTAGGTATCCAGATCCTTCGTCGGCGGACCAGGAGGACATAGACACCGTCATAGAGGATGTCGCCAAGGCCACCGAGGCGGAGGCCGAGAAGATCGCCGCCGAGGAGGCCGCCAAGGGCGCTGCTGAGGACGCTGCCAAGGGGCCTGTCGGGGAGCCCGGCAAGGCTACCGCCGAGGAGGCCGGCAAGGGGCCTGCCGGGGAGGCCGACAAGGCCACTGCCGAGGAGGAGGTGGTTGGCGACCAACCTTCATCCTCCGTTGCCTCTGGCTTAGGCAGGTACCTATGGGTGAGCGACGACCTTTTCGTCAACCTCCCAGGGTCGTCGAGCTCCAGGGCGCCCGTCGAGGGAGAGGTGTTCGACGAGGAGGTGCTTGCTGCCGCCGGGCTCGAGGTTGTTGACGAGCCGAGCGCCGGTGGCGACGGTTCTTAGGAGGAGCGGCTTCTCCATGCCATGGGCGCCAGCTTTCGGGAGCTTCAGGCACTCCACCATGCCCGCCTAGACAAAGTCATGTCCAGGATGGCGACGGTGGACAAGGCAGAGGCGGACCTCAAGAGACGCGTCGCCGATACGCAAACTTGGTTCCGCCAAGCTTGTGAGGAGCTGAAGGCCGCCCAGGCGAGCTGGCCAAGCGTGCTGTGGAGCTCACCATGAAGCGGGCCGACATCAAGAAGGCCCAGGAGACGGCGGAGAACCTGGCCGCGGTAGCCGAGGCCGCTCGAACCCAACACCAGGGCGCACTAAACTCCTAGGAGGAGGACCTTGCCGCGCGCGAGGAGAAGCTTGCCGCAACGCTCCCCAGCAAGGATGAGGAGGTGGAGAAGCTCGTCTGCAGCAGACCCGGGAGCTGGAGCAGAGGCACAAGGAGGCACTGATGCCCAGGCTCTGGTTCATGCTGGCAAGGTGAAGGAGCTGGAGGTGGAGCGGGATGGGCTGAAGGACCAGACGCAGAAGCTGACCGAGGAGAAGAACACGCTCAACGGTGCTCTGGTCGAGGCGCAGGGCGCGGCCGTCAGCAGGGCCGGGCAGATTTCTGAGGCCAACAACTCCATCAAAGACCTGAAACTGAAGCTGGAGGGTCTCGAGGGAATGCCGTCGGAGGCCCAGGCCCGGGAGGGGACCCTGGCCAAGGACCTGGAGGCCGAGAAGCTGCAGCGGAAGAATGAAGCCGCCAACCACAGGGATTTTGTGGATGGGGAGAATCACTGGATCGGCTGCCTCGAAGACGTCGCCGGCAGGATCACCATGCAGCTGGCCACCATGGGGATGCCAAATGTGAGGTACGCTCCGGATCGCAGCACGACTCCCAACGCCAGGCTGACCCTGTTCTTCGAGGGTGTTCTTGGAGCCCTGGAGCATTTCCGCTCCACCAGGGCGACTTTCCTGGCCAATGAGGCCCGGAGGCTTTGCCGGGGTGCCATGACCAAGGTTCTCACCAAGGTGGCATACTGGAATTCCAACCTCGACTTCGACGCTGCGCTGGAGAGCTTGCCGGAGGATGTGGACCTCGCGCCGCTCAGGGAGCGGATAGAGCCCGTCATCAGCGGCATCGATGGAATCCAGAGGGTAGAGGGCCATCGCCGGGACTAGGCACCCTGCTTCTTATCGTCGCTACAGGTTCATGACCCAGACAATTTCTTTCTTTAGTTAGAATCGCAGCAACAATTGATGTAATATAACTCTGCAGTACTTTTGAATCAGCACATGTTATTTTCCTGTTCAATCTCTCTCTCTGTAGGTATCCATTAGCTTTATCGAGGATGGGAACGAGGCCCGTCCCATCCGTCGCCGCTCCGCCTCGCTTCGACACGCGCCCAGGCCAGCGATGCGTGCAGCGCCATGTAGGCAGGCAGGCTGCTGAGGTGGCGCGGTGGCAGGGCCTTCACGAAGAGTTGCATGCCACCACGCAGGTGCTTGCTGAGTTGGCGTAGAGGCCGCCCGTCGCCACGCAGGTGCCTGTCCAGCTGGTTGAGCTAGCAGCTGCTTGGGGGCGGCGGTGGAGTCTTGGCTGGTGCGGGCCTCGCTGTGGCCCCACTGATGCCCTCGGCAAGGGTCTTGCCGGGGGCCCGGGAAGGGTCTTGCCATGGCGTTGCAGTCGTCCCCGGCAAGGCGCTTGCCGGGGGTCTTGTGGAACTCCTCGGCTAGGATCCCGCCGAGGGTCGTCGTCTTCTGATCCTCATCTGATCTCACATGTTTATGATCTTGACGAAGATCTGCATGCCACCACAGAGGTGCCTCCCGAGCCTTGGTTCCAATGTAGGTTGTGGGGTTGGAACCCGTGGGCTCTAGGGTGGCTTGCTCCGCTGGCATCGGGCAAGCTGCCCCGGCAAGGCTCTTGCCGGGGCTGCGGAGGCTGCCTCGGCAAGGATCTTGCCGAGGGAACCTTCCTCGCCCTCTTGCTCTCCTGCATTCCTAGACTTGGCATTGCCTTGGTTGTCTTGTGCTTCGGCTTCTATCCGGCTTCCCTCCTCTGCCCTGCTAAGTGTGGCCGCGGCGCGTGGCTCTGACTGCCCGTGCACAAGTAAAGGGGTCAAAAGGAGAGCCCCTACTTTTGTACACCGACAACTAGGCTCACCTATGTGCACCAACAACTTATGCTAAGCAAGATAAACTACTAGGTGATAGCAAGATATATGACAAGAAACAATATGGCTATCACAAAATAAAGCGCATAAGTAAAGGGCTCGGGTAAGAGATAACCAAGCCACGCGGAGATGCCGATGTATCCCGAAGTTCACACCCTTGCGGATGCTAATCTCCGTTTGGAGCGGTGGGGAGGCACAATGCTCCCTAAGAAGCCACTAGGGCCACTGTAATCTCCTCACGCCGTCGCACAATGCAAGATGCCGTGATTCCACTAAAGGACCCTTGAGGGCGGTCACCGAACCCGTACAAATGGCAACCCTTGGGGGCGGTCACCGAACCCGTACACTTTGGCAACCCTTGGGGCGGTCACCAGTACCCGTCAAATTGCTCGGGACGATCTCCACAACCTAATTGGAGACCCCGACGCTTGCCCGGAGCTTTACACCACAATGATTGAGCTTCGAACACCACCAACCGTCTAGGGCGCCCAAGTACCCAAGAGGAACAAGCTCAAGGGTACCAAGCACACAAGAGTAATAAGCTTCTTAACTTGTAACTTCCACGTATCACCGTGGAGAACTCAAACCGATGCACCAAATGAAATGGCAAGGGCACACAGAGTGCCCAAGTCCTTCTCTCCCAAATCCCACCAAAGCAACTAATGCTAGGGAATAAAATGAGAGGAAGAACAAGAAGGAGAACTCCAAGATCTAGATCCAAGGGGTTCCCCTCACATAGAGGAGAAAGTGATTGGTGGAAATGTGGATCTAGATCTCCTCTCTCCTTTCCCCCCAAAACTAGCAAGAATCCATGGAGGGATTGAGAGATAGCAAGCTCGAAGAAGGTCAACAATGGGGGAAGAACACGAGCTCAAAGGATAAGGTTCATTGGGGAAAAAGACCCCCTTTTATAGGTGGGAAAAAATCCAATTGTTATGCTCACAGCCCGCACAGAGCGGTACTACCGCTAGGGTGGTGCAAGCCCTTTGGAAAACAACGGCGAGGAGGCGAAAGGCCGGTAGAACCGCTGGAGCGGTACTACCGCTAGGGGTAGCGGTACTACCGCTAAGGGTAGCGGTACTACTGCTTGCGAGCAGTACTAAAAAAATACATCCGTGCCTACCACCGCTGTACTTAAGACGAGTTTTTGGTCCGAATCGGAAGTAGCCACGGAAGTAGCCACGGTAGTACCGCTGCAGCCTTTTTAAGGACACCAAAACTGACACAACTTCTGCAAACGGACTCCGAATTCAACGAAACCAAGTTTTTTTGGAAAGCTAGCGACAAGGGCTAACACAATCTTGAAAGAAATAACAATAAGAAGGAAATTAGAAAAGGCCCATAAGAAAATAGTGATAACCCTTCCTCAAATAAGATCGGTAAAACCTCCAACACCAAAAACGCAATAGAAGAAGCATGTGAACTCTGTTTTCGATGAACTCGAGCTTGTCAAGAAGATGACCATAAGCTCCAAATCTCATAAGGAGAAAACCAAACAAGAACCAAGAAAGATGATGCAAGCATGCTATGGGTTGAGCTCTCTACGAACGATACGATCAAGCTACTCACTTGAGAGCCCCCCTTGATAGTACGACAATCGATCCTGTAACCCGGTCTCCAAACTACCACCATGAGACCGGTAAAATAGAGAACCTATCAAGGCCAAACCTTTGCCTTGCACAAAGTCCACTTGAGCTAGATGTAGATGATCTTGACTTCCTCAAGTTGGACCACCCTTCTTGATTGCATTGGCTCGGTGAAGACTAGTAGATTGCTCCCCCATACTCCACTATGGGTGAGCCACTCTTCAGCACATCTTCACAAGTCAATTGTCACCACAATGGATGGAAGTCTTCAAGCACTTGATCTCTTCGTGATGCATCACTTGAACATGCACACCGTAACCTAACCCCACAAAGAACTCTCACGAAGACCATGGGTTAGTACACAAAGCGTAATTGACAAAGCTTACCATACGATGGGATCACTTGATCCCTCTCAGTACATCTTCTACACTTTGTGTGTTGATCAACTTGATTCACTCTTTGACTTAGTCTCGACCAACCTCTCACATGACCAATCTTTAGGTAATTCCTTGAATAGCACGTTGGTCATCAAAAACTCTCCTTGAAACCAACAAATGGACTCCAAGAAAAGCCTATTGACAAATCCTTCAAATATAACTCAAGGCAACCATTAGTCCATAGAGATTGTCATTAATTACCAAAACCAAACATGGGGCACCGCATGTTCTTTCAAAGGGAAAAGTCAATTCATCGCAACAAGATAGAGAGGGGAAACACCATATGATCCAACTATATTTACAAAGCCCGCGTTACATCAAGATCGTGACATCTCAAGAACAGGAGAGAGAGAGACAGAGAGAGAGAGATTAAACACATAGCTACTGGTACACACCCTCAGCCCCGAGGGTGGACTACTCCCTCCTCATCATGGTGGCCGCCGGGATGACGAAGATGGCCACCGGTGATGATCTCCCCCTCCGGTAGGGTGCCGAAACGGGGTCTAGATTGGTTTTTCGTGGCTACAGAGACTTGCGGCGGCGGAACTTCTGATCTAGGGTCTCCGCGAGGGTTTTTGGAATATTTGAAAATTTATAGGGTGAAGAGGGGGTGCGGGACGCCACCGAGGTGGGCACAACCCACCTGGGCGCGCCTGGGCCCCCAGGCGCGCCCTGGTGGGTTGTGCCCTGCTCGGGGCACCCCCCCCCAGGTGCTGCTCTGGCCCATTGGATGTCTTTTGGTCCATAAAAAATCCACAAAAAGTTTCGCGGTGTTTGGACTCCATTTGATATTGATTTCCTGCGATGTAAAAAACAAGCAAAAAATAGCAACTGGCACTGGGCACTAGGTCAATAGGTTAGTCCCAAAAAATGATATAAAGTTGCTATAAAATGATTGTAAAACATCGAAGAATGATAATATAACAGCATGAATACTTCATAAATTCTAGATACGTTGGAGACGTATCAGGGTGCGCCCCCCCCACCCTTGTGGATGCCTGGTGGGTCCCCTCTGGTTCTTTCTTCGCCCAATATTTTATATATATTCCAAAATAATTTTCCGTGAAGTTTCAGGACTTTTGGAGTTGTGCATAATAGGTCTCTCAGATTTCCTCCTTTTCCAGTCCAGAATTCCAGCTGCCGGCATTCCCCCTTCTTCATGTAAACCTTGTAAAATAAGAGAGAAAAGGCATAAGTATTGTACCAAAATAGGTAATAATAGCCCATAATGCAGTAAATATCAATATAAAAGCATGATGCAAAATGGATGTATCAATCACCACCACCATCATCATCATCACCAAAAAAGGAGACTTGAGTACACGGGTATGGGCACTCCCCTTGGCTTGTGCCAAGCTTGGGGGAGATGCCCCGGTATCGTATCACCATCACTTTTATTACCTTTACCTATCTTAGTTCGATCCTTAGCTATTTCGTGATTTAGTTGAATAAAAGTTTAGTATGATCTATTTTTGAGTGCTAGTTTCGTGATCTATCCATCTATGTAATCGCGTGAGAGCTATATAATAAAGTTTAGTTTGAGTTTTTACTTCTTTAATTTTATGTTTCAATCAAAATAAAAGAAAATAATGAAAAAGATCGTATGCTAATCTTATGGTAAGTAATGACATCACATAAGGAAAAGTATAAGTGGTAAAATTTGTTGAAAATTGACAAACCACTAGTGCAGAGACCTACTATACAAACGGTTTTTAACCCCTTTCCGCGATGGCATTTGGAACCGTCGCCAAGTGAGTGTGGGCGATAGGAGGGTCCTTCCCACACGACCCAGAAACCGTCGGGGATAGGCCCTCCTACACACAAAATGAGCTCGTGTGCGATCTGGCGGGGCATCGAAACCCAATTGTTTCCGTTCGTATGTACATCTGATACGTCTCCAACGTATCTATAATTTTTTTTGTTCCATGTTGTTTTATTATCAATCTTGGATGTTTTATAATCATTTTATAGTCATTTCATATCTTTTTTGGTACTAACCTATTGACATAGTGCCAAGTGCCAGTTGTTGTTTTTTCCATGTTTTTTACATCGCAGGAAATCAATATCAGACGAAGTCCAAATGCCACGAAACTCCACGGAGAATTTTTATGGGCCAGAAGGAACACAACGGGCCCTAGTTGCAGCTAGGGGAGTCCCGAGGAGGGGACAACCCACCAGGGCGCGCCAGGAGGCCCAGGCGCGCCATGGTGGGTTGTCCCCACCTCGGGTGCCCCCCGGACCGCCTCTTTGCTCTATAAATACACCCAAAAAAACCTAGGGGAGTCGACGAAATATTCATCCAGCCACCGCAGAGTCCAGAACCACCAGATCCAATCTAGACACCATCTCGGATGGGGTTCACCACCTCCATTGGTGCCTCTCCGATGATGCGTGAGTAGTTCTTTGTAGACCTTCGGGTCCGTAGTTAGTAGCTAGATGGCTTTCTCTCTCTCGCTGAATTCTCAATACAATGGTCTCTTGGAGATCCATATGATGTAACTCTTTTTGCGATGTGTTTGTTGGGATCTGATGAACTTTGAGTTTATGATTAGTCATATCTTTTTATATCCATGAAAGTTATTTGAGTTTCTTTGATCTCTTATATGCATGATCTCTTATAGCCTCGTATTTCTTCTCCGATATTTGGGTTTTGTTTGGCCAACTTGATCTATTTATCTTGCAATGGGAAGAGGTGCCCGGTAGTGGGTTCGATCTTACGGTGCTTGATCCCAGTGACAGAAAGGGAAACAACACATATGTATCGTTGCTACTAAGGATAAAAAGATGGGATCTATATCTACGAAATAGATAAACGGATATTGTCTACATCATGTCATCGTTCTTATTGCATTACTCCGTTTTTCCATGAACTTAATAGACTAGATGCATGCTGGATAGCGGTCGATGTGTGGAGTAATAGTAGTAGATGCAGGCAGGAGTCGGTCTACTAATCTTGGACGTGATGGCTATGTAATGATCATTGACTGGATATCGTCATAATTATTTGAGGTTCTATCAACTTCCCAATAGTAATTTGTTTACCCACCGTTTGCTATCTTTCTCGAGAGAAGCCACTAGTGAAACCTACAGCCCCCGGGTCTTCTTCCTTATATATTTGCTTACGATCTACTTTTCCTTTGCATTTTTATTCAGATCTATTAAACCAAAAATACAAAAAATACTTTGCTGCACTTTATTTTATTTACGATCTATTATTTCAATCTATTACAAATTTCTGGCATCGTTACCCGAAAGGGATTGACAACCCCTTTAACATGTCGGGTTGCGAGGTGTTGTTATCTGTGTGCAGGTGTTGTTTACGTTGTGTTGCTTGGTTCTCCTACTGGTTTTATAACCTTGGTTTCTTCACTGAGGGAAATACCTACCATCGCTGTGCTGCATCATCCCTTCCTCTTTGGGGAAATACCGACATAGTCCTAGCATACAGGAGCTTTTCTGGCGCTATAGTCAGAGAGCAATCAAAAGGAATTTCTGGTGCCGTTGCCGGGGAGGATCTTCAACATAACCAGGTTCCTAATCACAAATCTCATCTCCTCACAATTTACATTATTTGTCATTCGCCACTCTTTTTCCTCTCCCCCCCCTTCACAAAAAATTGTCGTTTTATTCGCCTCTCTTTTTCCGTTCGCCGTTTCCTTGCCATATCTGTTTTTGAGTGCAATCTTGTTATGTAGTCATCATGACTCAAGAGAACACCAAGTTATGTGATTTCTCAAAGACCAACAACAATGATTTTATTGGCACTCCGCTTGCTCCTCCCGCCACTAGTGCGGAGACTTGTGATATTAATACTGCTTTGCTGAATCTTGTTATGAAAGACCAATTTTCCGGTACTCCTAATGAGGATGTCGCGTCCCATCTTAATACCTTCGTGGAATTATGCGATATGCAAAAGAAAAAAGATGTGGACAATGACGTGGTCAAGATGAAATTACTTCAGTTTTCTTTGCGTGATTCTGCAAAAATTTGGTTCTCTTCTTTGCCTCATAATAGTACCAATTCTTCGAATAAGTGCAAAGATGCTTTTATCACTAAGTATTTTCCTCCCGCAAAAATTATTTCCCTTAGAACCCAGATCATGAATTTCAAGCAACTTGAACATGAGCATGTTGCACAATCTTGGGAAAGGATGAAAATGATGCTAAGGAATTGTCCAACTCATGGGTTAAATCTTTGGACGATCATACAAAACTTTTATGCGGGGTTGAATTTTGTTTCTCGTAATCTTTTAGATTCCGCCGCGGGTGGTACTTTTATGGAAATTACTTTTGGTGAAGCCACCAAATTTCTTGATAATATCATGGCAAATTATTCACAATGGCATACCGAAAGAGCTCCTACTAATAAAAAAGTTAATTCGGTTGAAGAAATTTCTTCTTTGAGTGATAAAGTTGATGCTCTTATGAAATTGGTTGCTAGTAAAAGTGCTCCTATTGATTTTAATGATATGCCTTTGTCTACTTTGATTGAGCAAAATAGTGATGCCATTGATGTGAATTTATTTCTCGCAATAATTTCAACAACAATGCTTATAGAGGAAATTATAATCCTAGGCCTTTTCCTGGTAATTCCTCTAAATTATGGTAATTCCTATGGAAATCAATCTTTCAATAATAATAGGAATACCTCTGATCTCGAGAATAATATTAAAGAATTTATCAACTCGCAAAAAGTTTTCAACACTTCCATAGAGGAAAAGTTGAATAAGATTGATGATTTGTCTAGAAGTGTTGATAGAATTGCTCATGATGTGGAAAATCTCAAGTTGAAAATATTTGTGCCTAAAGTTGATGAATCAATTAGAGCTCTCTATGTTTCTATGGATGAAAGTAAGAAAAGAACTGCTATGCTTAGAGCTAAAAGAGAATTTTTAGAGAAAACTTTTTCTAGTGATTATTCTTGCAAAAATGGTGAAGATCTTAAAATGATTGGTGTTTCTTCTATTGATTCGTTGTTTATTAAAGATAAGATTGATGAAAAAGGGACTAGAGAAGAGTCAACTTTAGGTAGAAGGCGTCCCAATATTTCGGAGGGTGAAAATCTTGTTGAAAAAGTGATAAAAGTGGGTTTGGAGAGGTTAAAACTTTAGCTAGTGATGTGCCCGCTCTTTTGGATTACAAAGACTTTAATTATGATAGTTGCTCTTTGATTGATTGTATTTCTTTTGTTGCAATCCATGCTAAATTCACCCCATGCCTATGAACAAAACAAAGCTTTTATTAAACATATTGTTGATGCTATGATGAAAGCTTTAGAAGAAAAATTGGAATTAGAAGTATCAATTCCTAGAAAATTGCATGATAAATGGGAACCTACTATCAAAGTCAAGATTAAAAATTATGATTGTTTTGCTTTGTGTGACTTGGGTGCTAGTGTTTCTACAATTCCGAAATCTTTATGTGATGTGCTTGGTCTTACTAATCTTGAAGAATGTTCTTTGAATTTGCACTTGGCGGATTCTACTATTAAAAAGCCTATGGGAAGAATCAATGATGTTCTTATTCTTGCAAATAGGAATTATGTGCCCATAGATTTTATTGTTCTTGATATTGATTGCAATCCGTCTTGTCCAATTATTCTTGGTAGACCGTTTTTACGCACTATCGCTGCCGTGATTGATATTAAAGAAGGCAATATTAAGTTCCAATTCCCTTTGAGGAAAGGTATGGAACACTTTTCTAGAACAAAAATCAGGCCACCTTATGAATCAATCATGAGGGCATCTTATGGATCTCGAACCAAAGATGACAAAACTTAGATCCTTGCTTTATGCCTAGCTAAGGGCGTAAAACTATAGCGCTTGTTGGGAGGCAACCCAATGAATAAAATTTATTTTTGCCTTTTGCTTTCTGTTCTTGAGTGTTATCACAATTATGCTACTGGTACGATTGTGTTTTTTTGTGTTTTAATTAGTGTTAGTGCCAAGTAAAGCCTTTAGGATCTTCTTAGGTGATAGTTGTTTGATCTTGCTGAAAAAGACAGAAACTTTGCGCTCACGAATTTTTTTTTCATAAATCACAGAAAAGTGCTTTTGCCCTGATTTTTTTTGCACAAGATTAATATACAAATTACCCTGGTCTTCCTAATTTGGTAGAAGTTTTGGAGTTACATAAGTATTCGCAAAAGTCAGATTGCTACAGACTGTTCTGTTTTGACAGATTCTGTTTTCTTTGTGTTGTGTGCTTATTTTGATGGCTCTACGGTTTTCTTTGATGAGTTTTTTCCATATAAAAGTTGGAATACAGTAGATATAATACAAAAAAAATATGAATTGGTTTGATACAGCACTTATAGTAGTGATTTATTTTTCTTACACTAAGGGATCTCACGAAGGTTTTGTTGAGTTTTGTGTGATTGACGTTTTCAAGTTTTGGGTTATCTTACGATGGATGAAAGAAGGATAGAAGAGACTAAGCTTGGGGATGCTCTGGCATCCCAAGCTATTATCCAAGAGTTAGCAACCAACTAAGCTTGGGGATGCCCCCGAGTGGCATCCCCTCTTTCTTCTAACAACTATCGGTATTTTACTCGAGGCTATATTTTTATTCGTCACATGATATGTGTTTTGCTTGGAGCGTCTTGTATGATATGTGTCTTTGTTTGTTTTATTTTGTGTTTCAAGTCATCAATCCTTGCTGGACACACCTATTTGAGAGAGCCAAAACTATATCATGACTTGTTAGATTTGCTCTCTATGCTTCACTTAAATCTTTTATGAGCTAGGACTTGCTCTAGTGCTTCACTTATATCTTTTTGAGCACGGTGTGCTTTGTTATTTTTGAAGAAATGCTCTCTTGCTTCAATTAGATTTATTTGAGAGTTAGTAAATTTTTGAAGAAATTCTCTCTTGATTCACTTAAATTATTTTGAGAGAAAGAAAATTTGTTATGCTCATGATCTTCACTTATATTTGTTTGAGCTTATGAAAAGCAACACATGAAAATTAGTCCCAAAGTGATAGATATCAAAGAAGGATAAAGAAAAAGAAAAAAAATGTCATGAAGATCATTGGACAAAGTAAACTTGATTCTTAGTAATGGTTTTGAGATATGATGATGTGATATGTGAGTTATGTTGATGAGTAATTGTGTTCTTGTAAGAATATTGGTGTTAAGGTTTGTGATTCTCTATGCATGCACAAAAGTCAATAATCATGAAATGAAAATTATATCCTACTTGTGGTGCATTATTCGGTGTTAATTATGCTTAATGCTTTCTTTTAAGATTATTCGTTTCTTGGTTGGCCGCTTCTCAATCTTTTGCTAGCCTTCATTTTGCACTAAGTATGACCTCTACTTGTGCATCCAAAATCCTTTAAACTAGTTTTGCCAGATGAGTCCACTATATCTACCTATATGCGGTATTATTTTGCCGTTCTAAGCAAATTTGCATGTGCCATCTCTAATTTTGAAAATAAACTTCTCTTTTGTGTGTTTGTTTCGCTCGCGGCACGGTAACGGGTGGCTAATATTTTCCATGTTGGATGTGTTATTCTCATGATGAGTGTTTATTCACTTGTCATTGCACGAGAGTAAGGCAAAGGTTTTAGGGATGCCCAGTCCCAAAATGCAAAAATGAATTTACTTTATGTTGTCAAATAATAAATTCCTTAGAAAGTGTTGGTACGGAGGGCACCCGTGGATACGGTTAGCCATGGAAAGTGAAAGAATGGTGGAAAAAGGAATAAACTTTATTTTCTGTTTGGGAACCGCCTATGGCATATCTAGCATGGAAAGTGTTCGGAACTCTGAGTCGTTTTCGTCGGTGGGATGGATACACCTCCCAGAATGTTTTTATCTCTATTTTTTTGCTTTGAGCTCTGGCACCTCTACAAATCCCTACTTCCCTCTGCGAAGGGCCTTTCTTTTACTTTATGCAACTTTTATTTTGAATTTGAATCTCCATCTTCTCTTATAAAAGCACCAAATAAGAGGCAATATGATCGTACTTAAGTATTGGCTGTAGCTAATATTCAAGTGTGTTTCATGAATAGATCAATGTTTGAGCATGATGGGCTAGGGATAACTTGTTTTAGCGTTGATATTTTGAAAGACATGGTTGCTTGTTGATACGCTTGAGTATCTAAATTATTATGTCAAAACTAGACTATTCATTTGAATCACATAAAAGTCCAAATGTCCATGCTATAAAGAAAAGAATATGATCTGACATGATAAACGGCACTCCATGATACGTCTCCAACATATCTATAATTTTTGATTGTTCCATGCTATTATATTGTCTGTTTTGGATGTTTAATGGGCTTTATTATACACTTTATATTATTTTTGGGACTAACCTACTAACCAAAGGCCCAGTGCAAATTGCTGTTTTTTTTGCCTATTTCAGTGTTTCGCAGAAAAGGAATATCAAACGGAATCCAAACGGAATGAAACCTTCGGGAGAGTTATTTTTGGAACAAACGTGATCCAGGAGACTTGGAGTGGACGTCAAGGAAGCAACGAGGCAGCCACGAGGCAGGGAGGCGCGCCCCCCACCCTCATGGGCCCCTCGTGGCTCCACCAACCTACTTCTTTCGCCTATATATACTCATATACCCTGAAAACATCCGAGAGCACCACGAAACCCTATTTCCACCGCCGCAACCTTCTGTACCCGTGAGATCCCATCTTGGGGGCTTTTCCGGCGCTCCGCCGGAGGGGGAATCGATCACGGAGGGCTTCTACATCAACACCATGGCCTCTCCGATGATGTGTGAGTAGTTTACCCCAGACCTTCGGGTCCATAGTTATTAGCTAGATGGCTTCTTCTCTCTCTTTGGATCTCAATACAAAGTTCTCCTCGATTCTCTTGGAGATCTATTCGATGTAATTCTTTTTGTGGTGTGTTTGTCGAGATCCGATGAATTGTGGGTTTATGATCAAGATTATCTATGAACAATATTTAGTTCTTCTCTGAATTCTTATATGTATGATCTGATATCTTTGCAAGTCTCTTCGAATTATCAGTTTGGTTTGGCCTACTAGATTGATCTTTCTTGCAATGGGAGAAGTGCTTAGCTTTGGGTTCAATCTTGCGATGTCCTTTCCGAGTGACAGCAGGGGCAGCAAGGCACGTATTGTATTGTTGCCATCGAGGATAAAAATATGGGGTTTATATCATATTTCTTGAGTTTATCCCTCTACATCATGTCATCTTGCCTAATGCGTTACTCTGTTCTTATGAACTTAATACTCTAGATGCATGCTGGATAGCGGTCGATGTGTGGAGTAATAGTAGTAGATGCAGAGTCGTTTCGGTCTACTTGTTGCGGACGTGATGCCTATATACATGATCATTCCTAGATATTCTCATAACTATGCGCTTTTCTATCAATTGCTCGACAGTAATTTGTTCACCCACCGTAGATTATGCTATCTTGAGAGAAGCCACTAGTGAAACCTATGGCCCCCAGGTCTATCTTCCATCATATAAGTTTCCGATTTATTTTACTTTGCAATCTTTACTTTCCAATCTATATCATAAAAATACCAAAAATATTTATCTTATTATCTTTATCAGATCTCACTTTTGCAAATGGCCATGAAGGGATTGACAACCCCTTTATCGCGCTGGTTGCAAGGTTCTTATTTGTTTGTGTAGGTACGAGGCGATTTGCATGTATCCTTCTACTGGATTGATACCTTGGTTCTCAAAAACTGAGGGAAATACTTATGCTACTTTGCTGCATCACCCTTTCCTCTTCAAGGGAAAACCAACGCATGCTCAAGAGGTAGCAAGAAGGATTTCTGGCGCCGTTGCCGGGGAGGTTTACGCCAAGTCAAGTCAAGTGAATACATACCAAGTACCCATCACAAACTCGTATCCCTCGCATTACATTATTTGCCATTTGCCTCTCGTTTTCCTCTCCCCCAGTTCACCTTTGCTGTTTTATTCGCCCCCTTTTTCCGTTCGCCTCTTCCCCTTTTATTTTTCTTTCGCCATGGCTGAATCAAAAAGGGCTAAGGGTTCTCTCCCGGGTTCTAATACTTTGGATAGTCCCTCTGTCCTCTCTATGCTCATAAATAATGATACTATGGAAAGACCTACCGGGGTTATCAATGAGGGTTTGAATAATTCCGATGAAGATGATCTCGGAATATTTCGTTATTTACTTGATGAGTCTTTAAAAGATGCTTGGGATAGGTTATTAAGGATCCGAGCTAGCTATGTGCCTCAATATCAAATTGAGATATACCTAAAAGGCTTTTATGTTGGCTTACCCTCTTCGTTCAAGCAAGTTTTAGATTCTATTTTTGAAGAAGGTTTTCTTGAGGGGGATCCCATAGATACCTATGAAAAGATGAAAACTATATTTGGGCACCCCATGAGTGAGAAGGCTGAATCCACCTCTCTTTTGTGCTTTTATCAAAATGAAATTATCAAAGAAATGAAGGCTAGCTTAGATGCAAATTTCCGTAGCGTGCTTAATATTTCTTCCACTATTAATGGCCACGTGCTTTCTCAAAATTGAAAGATAAATGCTATAGATAAGAAATTTTCTCTTTTCTTTCCCAACACCAAATATGTCAATACCTAGATTTATTCTTGCCTTTGTGCCTAGCTAGGGGCATTAAACGATAGCGCTTGTTGGGAGGCAACCCAATTTTATTTTTGTTTCTTGCTTTTTATTTCTGTTTAGTAATAAATAATTGATCTAGCCTCTGGTTAGATGTGGTTTTATGTTTTAATTAGTGTTTGTGCCAAGTAAAACCTATAGGATCTTCTTGGATGATAGTTATTTGATCTTGCTGAAAAAGTCAGAAACTTTCTGCTCACGAAAACAATTGTTAAAAATCACCAGAACGTGATAAAATACTGATTCCAATTGCAGTAGATCAATAAACAAATTATTTAGGTCGTCCTATTTTTGTTGAATTTTTGAGTTACAGAAAGTTTGCGTTTGATACAGATTACTACAGACTGTTCTGTTTTTGACAGATTCTGTTTTTCGTGTGTTGTTTGCTTATTTTGATGAATCTATGGCTAGTATCGGGGGGTATGAACCATAGAGAAGTTGTAATATAGTAGATTTAACACCAATATAAATAAATAATGAGTTTATTACAGTACCTTAAAGTGGTGGTTTGTTTTATTTCGCTAACGGAGCTCATGAGATTTTCTGTTAAGTTTTGTGTTGTGAAGTTTTCAAGTTTTGGGTAAAGATTTGATGGATTATGGAATAAGGAGTGGCAAGAGCTTAACCTTGGGGATGCCCAATGCAACCCAAGGTAAAATTCAAGGACAACCAAAAGCCTAAGCTTGGGGATGCCCCGGAAGGCATCCCCTCTTTCGTCTTCGTCCATCGGTAACTTTACTTGATGCTATATTTTTATTCACCACATGATATGTGTTTTGCTTGGAGCGTCTTGTATGATTTGAGTCTTTGCTTTTTAGTTTACCAAAATCATCCTTTCTATACACACCTTTTGGGAGAGACACACATGAATCGGAATTTATTGGAATACTCTATGTGCTTCACTTATATCTTTTGAGCTAGATAATTTTGCTCTAGTGCTTCGCTTATATCTTTTTAGAGCACGGTGGTGGTTTTATTTTATAGAAATTATTGATCTCTCATGCTTCACTTATATTATTTTGAGAGTCCTTTAGAAAATTATGGTAATTTTCTTTGGCTATAAAATTAGTCCGAATATGATAGGCATCCAAGATGGATATAATAAAAACTTTCATAAAAAGTGCATTGAATACTATGAGAGGTTTGATACTTCATGATTGTTTTGAGATATGAAGATAGTAATATTAAAGTTGTGCTAGTTCAGTAATTGTGAATTTGAGAAATACTTGTGTTGAAGTTTGCAAGTCCCGTAGCATGCACGTATGGTAACCGGTGTGTAACAAATTTGAAACATGAGGTGTTCTTTGATTTTCATCCTTATGAGTGGCGGTCGGCGACGAGCGATGGTCTTTTCCTACCAATCTGTCCCCCTAGGAGCATGCGCGTAGTGCTTGATTTTTTATGACTTGTAGATTTTTGCAATAAGTATGTGAGTTCTTTATGACTAATGTTGAGTCCATGGATCATACGCACTCTCACCCTTCCATCATTGCTAGCCTCTTCGGTACCGTGCATTGCCCTTTCTCACCTTGAGAGTTGGTGCAAACTTCGCCAGTGCATCCAAACCCCGTGATACGATATGCTCTATCACACATAAACCTCCTTATATCTTCCTCAAAACAGCCACTATGAAACCCAATAAGAGTGGCGCAAAGGGCGAACGCTCAGGTTAGCCACGTCATCGAGGCGTACTGTTCGGGGCGGCCAATCGGGATTGAGCTTCGTGTTGGCCTCTGGTTCACGTCTCACAGAAGCTTCCTTCCCACCCCCACCTCGCTTCGTCGCTAAGAAAGAGGGAGACAAACACTTCCTCAGGTAACACCTCCTCCCTCCCGTGAAACCTTCCCTCATGAAAATAACAAGAGAAAAGGAAATAAACTTCCACCCCTCTCTCCCACGCTACCTCTCTTCCGCCGCCGCCACCTCCCATCCAAGATCCTCTGGCTCTGTCGTGCATTCCACCGGAGGAAGGGCCCCTTCCGAGACCCGCTTCTCCGCTGAGTCAGTTCGTGTGGGAGCCGTTGTCGTCCTCTCCCCTCAGTGCGCGGCGCCAGAGAGAGCGACAAGGAGGTCCAGCAGTCCATGCCGCCATCGTCCTACCTCGTTGTGTGGCGTCGAAGAGAAGGACGAGGAGGTTGAGCAGTCCGTGCTGTCTTCGCCATCGCCTGATCTGGTTAAAGTTGGAGGTACGTAGCTTCTTTGGGTTAATCCATCTATAGGATTCTATGAGGACTTGTGTTTTGATGATCTTGATGCCGCCACCGTCGGCACCTCTAGCGCAGCCACAAACTGGTGGAACCTCCCCCAGCTCCCCGCCCTCGCCCACAAGGACAAAGACTAGGTCATGCTGCCCCCACCCCATGATGCCGTCTGTGTTGATCTGAAGCCCGGAGTGGACGGGGATGAGGTGGGAGTGGAGATGCAAGTCGTCAGTAGACGGGAGGCGATGCCGTTGGTACCGGTCATACAGGTGTTGGGGTCGATGGAGAGCACCGGCGGAGGGTGCCATTTTCCTCGCGTGACTCATCAGATCTGACCTTACGCCGGCGCCGGCTGTTGACGGAGCCGTCACACTGCGGCCCGGTGGTGAGTCCATAGTCCATTCATTCCTCTATGACTCACAAATATTTGAATTAGCTGTCGTTTTCCATCCATGGATGATTAGTGTAGAATAGAATCCTGGTAGTGCTCTTGATTGGAAGTGCCATCATGGGTTTGAGGATTGTGTAAAAGCTCACCTGATCGATGTATTTGGATGGTTGCTTTAGATTGGTCTGCTTTTGGCTGTAGAGATTCTGACCAGGTTTAACCTTGGACATGGTAACTAGCTTAGCACCATGTTACTATAGTTTGTGGTGGACACATGGAGCATGTTGATGGCTTCTAAGCATTTCTTGGTCTTATGTGCTTGTTAGATTTTACTGGAATCCTTGTTGTCCTTGCGCTTTACCACTGTGAGTTCAACACTATGTCCTGTGCATTCAGTACAGAACAATAAAACCTGCAGTTTTTCGACTTTTAGTTTTGCATGGATCATTAGTAATTTATAGTTGTATTTGGGTTGGTACTAGGACTGTTAAGTAAGACTATAGGGTTTCTTGTTAATTGCCGTGAGTTTTTGATTTTCAGCAAAGCAATGGTTCATATCTTGTGCTGTCGTTTTAAAACAAAATTGTGTTGCTACCCTTTTTTTGGCTGGTGCACATTGACAGAGGGGATTCTTACTATTTCCTACTGTTTTTCAGCACCCATGGCCTGTGAAAATCATCAATCATCATGTTCGATGTCACCTCCCAGCTAAACTACAAGAACGTTCCCACATGGCACAGAGACATCTGCAGGTATAGTATATATGCTCACCCAGAATATCTTCAGTTCCCACTAGATCCTATTCCATTAGTTGTCCTAAATTGATCTGACACATCTATTGAATTATCCTTTATTGCAATCAGGGTGCGAGATATGTAGCTCTGTTGTACAAGTCTTGATACTAACAGTTTCATAATAATTATTAACATCCCTATTCGTGGCATTAATTATTTATTTCTAGAATTTCTTTCTCATAACTAGTATATTCTATCCTTATCCATAAATTAATATATTTTTAATGATATCAGGCATTCTTATCTGGCAGACCAGGCAGGTGGCGACAACCTTTTGGATGAACAGAGGCATGATCTTTACAATGAAGCACAAAGTTTGTCAGACATTCTTGATAAAGAGTCGATATATCTAACTATCCAAGGTGTGCCTAATTATATTAAATGTTGTTCGCTTGCTTCCTTGACATATAGATGGTTTTCATTAACACCTCATCTCTATGTAGCTACCATTGATGAAGCACAAGATGCTGAAAATGTGGAAAATCATATTTCACTGGCTAAAATGTTAGAAGTGAACCAGGAAGTTAGTACCGCCAAAAGTAAGAGTGTAAGGGGATCTCAATTGTGTAAAATCATATTACTCAGTTAGTGCTTCCTAGGAGTTGTTCGTGCTATTTTTTTCAAATGATATCTTTGACTGGCATTTTTTGGGTAGGAGTAGATCTCGATATGCAGCTTATTGTTGTAACCTACATTTTTTCTACACTTTTTGTTACCTCCATGTATTCATTCTATAGTTATGCTCCTGTCTTTGCTCCTACGCCAGATGTATTTCATGAATGTGCACTCTACCATTGTTGCTAGAAGCAGCAACATACTACTTTCAGAGATATCACATACTAATTTCAGTTATATTACATAGTTATCCATTGGCATGTGTTAACTAGATTGAAAAGTGAAATGTTAGTTCTTCCCAGGCAGCTAATTAACAACTCCATTCTCTCTCTCGCTCTCTCTCTCTCTCTATATATATATATATATTATTATTATTTTTGGATTGTTAGATGGGTTAATATTAATATGAGATGTTAGTTCTGAACTTGTTCCTTTCTCTCATGAAGTTATTCTTTGTGCAGGTGCGCCGACATCAAGAAGGCGGATATTATTTTCGGTAAAACATGACCCTTTGATTGATTTGGGTTCATTACTCAACTTTGTACTGCTTCTCATATGACTGCCACCTCCATAAATCTCATTTGGATTCAGTTCTGTATTATTGCAGCTACCAGAACGATTCAAGCTCTATTTGGATTTAGTCCATCTGTGCTTTTGATTATGTTTTTGTATTCTTAATTTTATTTGTCGCTTCATGTATATATGTGTTATGAATATTCACCTAGAGCTTGATAATCTACAAGAGGAGGTTTATACTTGTTTCTCAAGTATTTTCACTAAACTACTGATTACTCTCGGCATCACTGTCTAACACAGTTTGCAATGATATTGTTGTGTTCTACAATATCATATTTCTTTATCTCCTGCCTTCACCTCTTTACTACTTTCCTTAATCAATGTTTGTTTCCTTTTGTACTGATTACTTTCAGCATGCCTGTCTGACATGGCTTCCAATGTCAATGGTATTATAAATAGAATCATTTGTGTTTTCTCAATTTTAGAAGCTGCTTTAACCATCTGCTATGTTTTCGAACTTCCACTTGTCTGGTTTTGAAAAATGATCTTTAACTTAGCTGTATAACTTCATGTCTACTTTCTCCCCTACGTTTACAGCTTAGCTATGTTGTTCTATAACTGAAATATCTATTTCCAAACAAACAGTGATATTTATGGCTGTTGCATATGCTACTTTAACTTTTTTTCTCACCTAGATCGAACTGAATGCAGGAACACCTGGCGGAATCCAGTACTTTGGAGAGCGCGAAGATCACTGTTACTTGGGTAATGAAGTTAAGCTCTATGAACACCATGTAGATGCTCTCTTTGCTATGCTTTGGCACAAAAAGGCAGACATCAACTACTACGTGTGCACCATCAATAAAATATTTGCCAAGCCAGGCCAGCGCATGGTAACCTCTAAAACACACTCTATCTTCCATATCACACAACACCCTGCCTTCATCTAAATTACTTGCTTTCTCCTAAAAGTATTTCCAGGTCCACTATATGGAAGAGAACCTGCTGGAGTACATTGATCTACATGATGATACACTCATCGCCAGGCTCATAGATGGCATCTACTCGCCGAATGTTGCATTATGCTAGGAACTGACAAGAGGGCCACTACCACCACCAACTGGTCTGAGTTTTGTCGCCGTGCCAACATTCGCGAAGGAGACATCTGCGATTTTCATTTCAAGGTTACTGCAAAGTGTCGCCTTGCTCTCACTGTTTACTGCCTCTAGATGGACCATCAACGACAACGCAAGTCGTCTCTGAATATAATCTAGCACTCTTAAGTACAACTAATTATGCTCTATGATGTGATGAACCTACAGTCTACTTTTGGACACTGCTATCAGGTACTTTTGAAGATCCAACACCTATGTCGTTGCCTATGTAAACTCTGCTGTTGTCACTTTCCATAATGACACTCTTGTGTACAACTATTTATTTCTATTGCTATTCTCTTCAAATGTCAGTTGTCTAATTAATAAAAACATCAAACACGCAAATCAGTACACAAAGTATGTGCAACGGGCACCCACTAGCTGGCACAACCCAACTCTCCCTCAGGTGGCGCGCTAAGGGCATGCCCCAACCACTAGTACCTACCTATTATGGCATTTCCATAGCCATTCTGAGATATATTGCCATGCAACTTTCCACCGTTTCATTTATTATGACACGCTTCATCATTGTCATATTGCCTTGCATGATCATATAGTTGACATTGTATTTGTGGTAAGGCCACCATGCATAATTCATCATACATGTCACTCTTGATTCATGTAGCGACCAGACCTCAAACAGTCTAGTCTCCGTGCATCAGTGTCATCCCTGGATCGGTAATGTTGACATGCACAGTACTTTGAAGGATTTATAACAGAGTAGCAATCACACACTTATTACATTGAATAGTTCAAGAGAACTCAATACAAATAAATATGGCTTAAGGCCATCTAAAAACGATAACAGCGGAAGGCTTGGAAGATAAAGTGAGTCCATCAACTACAAAGGCATCACTGAGTATAAGACCACGACCTAAGGCTCCTTACTCGTCGTCTCAAAAGTCTACAACATGATACGTTGCAGCCCGAAAACGGGTCAGCACATGGAATATGCTGGCAATGCAACACATAGAGAGTAATGAATAGAATAATGCTATCACTAGATGCATATATGGCTGGTGGAAAGCTCTATGGTTACAGTTTTGCGAAAAGCCAATTTTTCCCTACCACAAAGGAATAAATTTTATTTAACTATCATGGTGGTTGTTAAACATTGAGAAGGTACCTCCAACTCAATCCCAATTAAGAACGTGATTAACCCAATAAAATTAAATTAAGTAACATGATGATGAGATTCACATGATAATCCAAGAACTATATACTCAAGATGTCCATAACCGGGGACACGGCTAACCATGATTAGTTTATACACTCTGCAGAGGTTTGTGCACTTTTCCCCACAAGACTCGATCGCCTCCGCTTGATTTCTCGCACTACATGGTGTTTGAGAAACGGATGACCGAGATACAGTCTTTCAGAAACAATACTCTTTACTCCGGGTGGACAGTTACACCTGCTTTCCCCTACATCTGCTAGCCCACCTCTTCAAGAGATCATGTAACCTACTCAACTATGCTAGAGCCCATAATAGCTTGTGGCTGCACACGAAAGTTTCTAGCATGAAAAATCTCATGATCCCTTTGAGCCTGGGTGGCGGTCCATAGGATGATCACACGGGTACTCCGGGATATCCAAAAATACAGGCAACACTGGGTTCTCCAGGTGCCTCAATCCACCCAGATGTAAATTAAAGTAGCCACCTTAAGTTGATCCATTAATTAACAATCTCACATCTGTCATGAAATACACTCAAACCCAATCTACGTCTACGAGCATAGCATAGCAATATAAGCAAACGTAGAAGTAACTCCCAAAGGTTTGATAGTAAACAGGGCAATAGGTACTACCTCATCTACTTCCTAGAACCCACATATTAATCAGATCCTAATCATGCAATAGTTTGAGGATTGATCTAATGCAATAAAACTGGGTGGTAAAGAGGTATGATCAAAGTATTACTTGCCTTGCTGATGATCCGTGAAACCTAGAGACTCGTAGTAGCACGCTTCGCACTCCGGGTACTCTATCGCAAACAAACAATACATACATAAGCAATCAAGCAAGGGTGCACGGATAAAACTCAAAATAAGAGATCTAACCAGAAAGTTCAACTTAAGAACTCCGGTTTGCAAAAAGAATCAAATCGAACTAAGCAACGAAACTCAAACGGCGAAAGAAACAAGCTTCGTTTACTAATCTGGACCTAAGTCAAATATTACGGTAGCAAAAACTTGTTTGAGTTGGTTAAACAGAAAGAGGGTTTCGAGATGAAACTCTAGGCGCTTGAATCGCCTGATTCCGATAAACGAGCGAAAAGTTAAACTGAAACGAAAATCGGATCAGAAATCGCGATTGAAAATAATCGCGGAAAATCCGAGAAAAAGAAAAACTGACGAACAGGCTAACGAACGAACGTTCGCTGTCTGCTGCTAAGCGACGAAAACCGTTCGTTAAAACGAACGTACGAACGAGCATTCGCTATTTAGTTAAACCGAAAAAAACTAAACCGATCTAATAATAAAAAACGCATCTCGGTTTCGAAATAAAACTGAACGGTTTTTCGAGAAAACCGGCGGCTACCTCGGTTCGCGTGACGGTGGCGGCGGCGAGCAACTCCGGTGGGGCGGCGTCGGGTGAGGGCGGTGGGGCTCCGGCGGTCGGCGTCGG